>NW_010239187.1:0-26245 GCF_000690775.1 Eurypyga helias
TCACTTCTAACCACAGACCCAGGCTACAAACATATAAACCAGTTATATGTAGTTGCTAATTGATTTCTTTATGTTCGGAGAAACAGAGCTTCATTAGTCTCAAAAAAGTAAACAGAACAGTTCAACATTAAAATCTCATGGTAGGATCATTTTCTCCTCTTAACAGAAATAACCTTTATCAGACTAGACTTTGTCTAAACATTTGTGTCATAAGGGGATCCTGCTGGTTAGCACTATTATTTAAACATGCTTCATTCCCCACGTCCCAACTTCATTGTTCCTTTCACAGGCCACTACTTTGCAGAAGACCAGCTGAAGCACCCAACCTTGGATATAGGGTCCCTGGAAAAAACTTGCCTTTACAGTGTTTGCATTCACTGAACGGGTTTCATTTTGAAGGCAGTCAGTGAAAGATGGAAATGCCCATATGGGAATTTGCTTGGCACGTGACTTTGGAGAATTTAAGAGTAACGCACTCACAGTCATACCCCAGAGTGGAGGACCTGCATTGATTTTTTTCCTCTTCTCATCCATTGAATCAATCCAAATGTAGCTTCATAGCTGCATAAAGTTCCTCAGGTTACATTTCACTTTCTTTGTTCACCTTATGGCCCTCTTGACACAGTGCAAGCTCTTTCTGAGCACAGTCATCATTAAATACAAGCACCATCTATTTTATTGGAGCCTATATTTATTTCACAACCTCAGAGAATTGCTGGAGAAATTATTGCTAACAGATACCACTGCAGAGCACATCCCTGGGTCACCTTCCCAAGCACGGCTCCTTGGAAGGTTCCTGTTAACCACCTGACACCCGGGACCAGATCTGGAACTCATCACCACTCTTATCCACTTTTAAAACTTGTTCTTTTTTTCTCTACAAGTTGTTTTTAATAAGGAACAGTTACAAAATTACTTGGTTTATGTTCCTAGGGGCTGCCAAAGATTTGAGCAAATCAGGAGGGGGAGGTTGATTTTACCCCAAGGCAATCTCTCTATAACCCCCTCCCCAAACCAGCTCATGCTGACAGCCCATCCCAGGGAGATTTATGTTTTCTCAAATGAAATTAAGAAAAAGCTGATGGTGTGAAATGAAGGGCAGCGTGGTCCTCCCATACCCATTCCTTCCTTTCCTCTCAGATTGTTGAGCATGGGAGGGGAGAGGGGCAGGTAACCCTGGCCAGGAGTGCCGGACAGTGTTCATGCAGGGAGAATGCTGCAGGGATTCACTCCTCCAGTATGAATGCCTCCTCCTCTAGCTTAGCTTCCTCTGTTTGAAATTTCTGAAGAAAGAGTTTAGAACAGTAAAAATCTGCTATTGGATCTTAGCCAATGTTCTCCAACATTTTGATGACACAGCACATCAAAGTGCTGATAGGAAAGACACAGAACATTTTGGGATGAATGATCATCCCCAAATAAAACTTCCCATGTAACTGTCTTCCCAACCTAAAAGTGCTGTGGATGCTGCATTTCAGCAAAAGCACTAGTGGGGAGGTGGGGGGTGGGGGTGGTTCCAGGGCTGCTGCTCAGCTGGGGCAAATGTGTCCCACAGCAACCACTTACCGGGGGCCTCCCTGCCAGGAAGGTCTCACCTGTGGTTAAGCTGCCTTCAGTGGCCTCGTGTCACTTCCCGCACTGTATTACGGCACAGGAAACCTCTAAGCAAACATCTGTCCTTGGTGGTTCCTCGGTGTCAATTAGCCAAGATTACATTTTCCAAGGAAACACAAAAAAACCCCACAGTAAATACTGGAAAAGACAAGCTAATTCCAGAGTGGCTGGACGTAACTGCAGCGACAGCAGTAAGGGTGCAGTTTCTGGGATGGTGCAGGTGAAGCCCTTGATGGAGCAGTTGTCAGAAAACACAGCGAAGACCAAAGGACGTGATCCACCAGCACAGCCATTGCATAGTTTTATTTTGATGTAAAAAGTAATGCTTGTTTTACCACTTTGTGATTAGCACCATGACAGTAACTATGGGATGTTTTCTCTAACAGCGGCAGCAAAAATCTGGGAGCTGCAGCCAGCCTGGGTAGAGAAAAGGAGCTCCTGAAGTGTGAGTGCAGAGGCAGGCTAGGTCATAACACAAACTTTAGAAGAGACAGTAGCAGAAACAAAAGTTTTTTCCTGATGGAAGAGGACAGATGATGGAAATACATCCGTTTTATTTGCTAAGGCACATATATACTGTGTGATGAGATTAAAGAAAAACTACAGTAAAGAAGCACAGTCCAAGACTGACCTCACGCCGAAAAGGACAGTTTAAACTCACTGCTTCCCTACAGGATACCTGTGTAAGATCTCATTTCCCTGCATGTAAAATAGGGATAATCCCTTTCTCAGGAAGCTTTCATGCTCATAAATACATTAAAGACAGGAAAAACATTCAAATTTTGGGGCAGGAACAATATAAAAAAATGTAAGACAAACTGAAGCCCATTTTGGTGGGAGTTAAGGTCTGAATCCTTATTTATTTATTGCTGTGTTATCCTTTCTCTGTTTTTTGTTTCCCACTATGCACGTATAAAATATTGTCCACTAGTATATTGTTATTCTAATTTTTGCAGACTGTTTTGTCTCTTCTCTGACTTCTCTGAGCACTCTCCTTTGCCACTGCAGGGATTATTGTGCTAATAAAAAATCTTGCCATTCTTGGTGGAGTCCTGGAGTATGAGACGTCTGTTTCTAATTGTTTTCTTATTGTTGGCTTTGAACTTCACATCTTTTGTGCTGATGTGTGCCTTGAAACCCCTTCTCGGGGAATATAGTATTACTAATGTGAGATGTTGATCAGCCCCCATGGCAGGATGTTTATGTGCAGAGGAATGTTTTGATCTGTGGCTATAGCCTGAGTCTGGATCATGCCTGGGTTAAGCTGGATGCTGTTTTGCTTGATTCTGACAGGGTACCTTCACTGTGTCTTGGTTTTACTCCATAGGTTTAATTTCTTTGATTTATCAGTGGCCAGTGAATTATATTTTTTCCCATTTTTACAGATTGTATGGTAAGTGCTATGTTGTCAGCAATGCCTATTTAATATGTAGAGAATTCCAAATTTATGAGTAGTACTATTACCCTTGCTCTGTTGAATTAATAGCAGATGCCCCTGAATTCAGTGTGTTTATATAGTATTTGTTACTTTTGATTAAATACAGTGCAGCCCTTGTGACATGTACAGTACTTACATTTGAGTGTTACCAAGCAACATCACATGATTTTTATATCTGTGATAGTCACAAGGGACTCTGAGGTGTTGGCTCATGAGCTAACTTGCTGCTGCTGTATTGCAAAATAATTTAAAAAAAAAAAAGAGAGAGAAATTGCCATGCTGGCTCGAACCTGTGGTCAGCCTGGTCTGATCCCATCTCCCTTGTCCAGCACCAGCTGAGAGCTGCAGAGGAAAACTGAAACAAATAAACTAACAAAATCGTGGCGCTATGTCGGCGATTTAGAGTGAGATTTACAAGATCAGAGCTCTCTTTGCTGTCCCACAGGGATGGCCTGGGGCCATTACCTTTACTAAACTTTCAGAGGAGCAGATTGAAAAGAGTTCAACTGAGTTGTATGACAGTTTGGGGGGGTTGACACAACCCTGGAAGGGGATGTGGCATTCCCCTCCACAGCAGAGGAGACACGAGAAGGCTGGGAAAGGCTTGCCAGGGCAGCATCCAGCTCCTACCACTGGAAGATAGGAGGGAGGCTGATCCTGCCCCACCTTGGCAGGTACCTGGACATGCTGCTCTCAGAGAGATGATTCTCCTAACTAGTGTTAATTAGCACTTTCATGATGAAGGGAAAATGTCCCAACTGACAGGCAGAGAACTTCAGTGTACCATGAGATTTGCTGCTACTGCTGGTCTCAGAAAAGGACCAGATGAAACCTATTCTTTAGATGATTTGCGTTGCTCATCCAGAACATGCAGAAGGGTGAAGGATGAGATCCAGGATAGCACTTCGGTACCTTCTCAAGCAAGGTGCATAGGCTGTATGTAACAGGTGATCAGAAAAACCTGGCCTCTGGCCCTAAGACCTGCCCCTCTGCCGAGTCCCCTGATGACAAGCCAATTTCTCATGGGCTCCTGGCCATGGAGGATGCCCCACTAAGGAGATTACAGCCCAAAGAAAGGTACATTGGCTTAGTCCAGAAAGGGGTCTGATTGTGGGTTTAAACACTTGAATAATTTTGTCAAAGGATGTGTTCTGTGCTCACATTCATTGCTGACTCCATCCAGAGTGTTCATGTCTGGCAGGATCAGCCCTACGCATTTGCCGCAAGCATCTCAGCAACACGGAGTCTGCCTTGGGTGTTTAAGAGCCTGAACCATCAGGGAATCAGCATGGTCCTCTGAGCCATAGTTCCCACGAGCTGCTCAGAAATCATACAGAGCCAAGCAGGGTGCAGAGATCTTGAGTTAGCATTTCTGGAGCACCTGCATAAATCAGCAGGCTCTCATAAAACTCTGTGAAGATGAAGACATGGTCTCTCAAGGCTTTTCATCACCATTTCCATACCAAATACAGTGAACTCCATCTTTTGCATCAGCAGTGGAGTAACTCCTCCTGAACAAGAGTTAAAGGTGGGGTTTGGGGTTTTTTTCCAGAATATCTGAAACTCCTCTAAGTTGTCTGTATGCTGATAGTGAGATTTTACAGTCTCTGTTGCCGTGAAGATAAGCCACGCTCTGCATTAACACCGTTGCTGCACCTTCTAATCCAGCAAAACAGCTCCAGCTCTCTCAACCTCCAAGATAGGAACGGTCAAGCAGAGTTTTCTGTTCTGTCAAGATTTTAGGAGTCTTCTAGACAAGAGGGATGTCTCTTATGAGGGCAAACACACTCCAACATTTTCTGAGTTCCTAGTGGTTTTGTAGGGATTTTCAGCAGGTGTCTCAACAGTGTATGGAGGTTTATAGCAACTAAACACATTATTTTAACAGAATGCCTTCATTCTATTTTCTTTTTCTTCTCCATCATTAAAACATCTTGGACCCACAGCCATAAAGACAATGTTTGTCATGTAGTGTTTTCTAATCGCAATTTAATAACCCTCAGATCAACATATGAAAGGGGAAAAAAAAGAAAACTGTAACATAAAAATAAAATCAGCCTATTCAAAGGCACGTGTTTCTCTGCCATAAATCCATGTGACCCCATTTTGCCCAGCACATGTACATGTGTAGCAATGAAAAGCCTCACACACAGAAACACACTGAAAGACACTGCAGAAGAACTTAGATCAAGCCAGTAGTGCCTGCATTTTTCTCAATATGAAAATCATTTAATACCAATAGTTAGAGGTTTCCAGCAGAGCTGAATGACACAGTCCATGCTGAGCTGGGAGGACTGGGAAATGTCTATAAGAACAACTTTCATACATTAATGCTACACATACAGCATTAAAAGTGCGTAAGTGTATTCAAATAACATCTGGTTCTCAACACCATTACATCAAGTGACACCATCCAGAGATTAGTCCAAGTGTTAAACTCTCTTCCAGGAGAAATCAGAGAACACCTGGGATGGGAGAAATCCTCTGGGAACCACAAATGAGAAAAAACCATTAACTTCAAAATGTGTTTTAAGGCAAGATTTTCAGACATACATAATGGCAGAAACAAGTACCAACCACAGAATTTAAGACACCTAGCAGCTAAGTTTGTGGGAGGTAGGTGCACAGGACTTGTGCAGAAGACAACTCCTGCCTTGAAGAATGTCCATTGAGGAGGACAGGATGAGGAGAGGGAGAGCATGACAGATGGGTGGCTAGCGCAGGACCTGCCAGCTACAGCCCAGAGCAGGGGTCCAGGAGGTGAGGACAGTTTCTGTGGCTTACACTCGTACCAGTCACAAGCCTGATCTTCACAGCTCCCCCCAAGCTGCCTGGAAGTGCTCTACCCAGATGGGTGCCGGGGACGGAGGGGTACCGGGACGGCGGAGGGCATGGGCTCCAACAGGACGCAGCAGAGATGAAGCCAGGCCAGGGAAGGAAGGGACTCAGCAGGGACAAAGCCAACCCCCTCTCCCCCTTTGGTTGGGTTTCATTTTCTTGTCAGGATAAAGTCCTGGTAGAGAAATGTTCAACACAAATCATTGAAGGAGATTTTGTTCCCCTGGCTGTGTGACAGCTGTAATCACAGCTGGAATGTCACGACGCCGGCATGCAGTCTGCATTGCCATTTTCACTGTGGGCTTCGGGTCTGAGATTTGCACCTCAGGAATAGTGAGATTTGCTCCAGGTTTCCCTCTTTTTTTTTTTTCATTTTGTTTTGTTTTGTTTGTGCTAATTTATATTAGCATGCCTTCTTTCATTAAAAAATAAACTCCCCCTCCCCGCAGTCAGCTCATGGGTGAGATTAGAAACACGGATATTTTTAAAAAGCAGTATTTCTTTTTCAGAACTCTGAGTTTTTCTAAGGATGATAAACATTACTAAGAGTTTTATCGTAACTGTAAATCTTAATAAATAAAAATACCAGTATTTTACACAGGGGTATGGATAAGAACAGTATCTGGCCACAACACTGGCAATGGAAGAAGCTATTTCAAGAGCACAGAAACCTGGCCACTTTCTGTGGTGCTTTGCCATCATACTTCCCCATCACCTGCTATCAGTCCCTAATCTATATGAAGGATATCAAAGGGTACACACCTGTCTTTTCCCTTTAGTGCTTGGTTTGGGCCTGTTATCTATGAATCTGCCTAATTCCTATTTCAATCTTGCTCTGGATAAGTAGCTCTGCAACTTCCACATGAAAAAATCACTAACCACTAGGAAGGAAGTACTTCCTGTTTTGAAAAATCTGGATATTTAGAATCTAAAATAAGATCTCTTGTAAGCAAATTTCCTATTAGTTTCAATGAGCCCCCCAAGTGTTTGTGGTATTTGTCTAATAAATAATTCTTATCCATTGCCCTTATGATACTGTACCATGACTGTATCTCCTCACAGCCACCTTCTCCCCAAATTGAATGGTCCCAATCTGTGAGCTCTGTTACTCTCTTGACTGTTTTAGTTGTCCTTCCCTGTACTTTTTCTAACTCCATCATGTCCCCCTTCAGATGCAGAGACCAGAACTGCAGATGTTTTTCACAATGTAGATGCATCAAGGTTTTCTATAGTTGCAAAACCTACACGGTGGCAAAGTGGTGTCTTTTTGGTGGTGCTCTTCCTGAGAAGTAGTGGTACTTGGAGAGCAGTAGTGCTTTTCCATTTTTGGGGGCTTTCTTTTGTGCCACTAAACACTGAGCCAGTGATTTTGGAGAACTGTCCATGAGGGCTCCAAGTTCTCTTGCCATTTCCAAGTCCAGCATGTACATACGTGTTTGAATTATTTTTCCTTAGGTATGTTACATCAGATTTATGTATACCAAAGCTCCTCTGACACCTTTTAGTTAACCCAATTTTGTGAGGTCTTTCTAGAATTTTTCACCATCGACTTTTCATTTGACTCAAAAGCCTTTCAAATCATCTGCAAACCTGGATATTTCACTGCACTTTACTAAGTCACGGATGAAGATGTAGAGTAAAACCTGTACCAGTAGTGATCCCTGGAGGACCCTTCTGATGACTCTTCTCCATCCTGGAAAGTGTCAATTAAGGCTTATAGTTTGCTTCCAATCATTCAACCAACTTTCAGTGCAAAAGAGGACCTTTCTCCAATCCCATAGTGTTATAACTTTTTTCACAACCTTTGGTATGGAACCTTATGAGAAGCTTTTTGAAAATCCACATTTGGTACACCCAAGTATGACTGCACCCTATATCCATGCTTTCCACCACTGTCCCAGAACATCACCAGGTCAGAGACACCTCTTCAAAGAGGATCTGTTGAGTTTCTCCCAAGACATCATGCTAACCCATTTGTTCAATGATCCTGTTCTGCATTAGCATTTACCATCCTACCAGGGCTGGAAGTCAGAGTCACTGGCTGATAGACCCCTTTTGGGAGTGGATAGGAGTTTCACTGGTGTCATGGTTTAACTTGGAAGTCCACAAGATCTCTGGTACAGCAGCTGTTCATAATGACAACTCACATGCTTTGGCCCACTGCCTCCTAATTTCCTACAGGAGCTCTTCAGCACTCCCGAAACAATGCCATAGAGTTCTCATGACATGTTAGCATGTAGCTTATTATTTAGTCTGCTACACCCTGTATCTCCACCTCAACCTCATCTAGCTCTTCTGACCTCTTTGCCAAAGAATCTGCCCAAGGTCTTCCATGGTGAAGACTGATGCAAAGAATTCACAGGTCTTAGCTACTCCAGCTTCATCATCCGTGGGTGTCCCTTTTAAATGTTGGTCATCAAGTGGCCCTACAAGTTTCCACATTGTATTCATCTTTTGAGCTATTTAAAGACCTTTTTGTTATTTCCCTTTGCAAGGTACACTTCAATTTTTCTGTAGCTCTTCTATTTTTCTGTTTACACTTGACGAGCCATGTTTTATGGGTGCTCTGTTCCCATTTGGGTAATCATTCCATGCTGTAAATTCTAGAGTTTTCACTTACATAGCCTCCTTCCTGTTTCTGTTGAGCCACACGTTTGGGTGTTTTTATTGTTGTTGGAAGGCTTTATTATATTTCTGCATGAAGGTGTATGATGGTGGGGCTGGGGGTGCAGACAGCAGGCAGGACAGACAGGACATTTTTAATAATTATGTTACCTTCTAGAGGTCCCACACCTTCTATATGCTCATGCTATATCCTCACTGAATGGTGTGTGAGACCCCCACTCAGTCCTGCTCCCTGACTCAATGAGTCACATGCGCAGTGGCACACTCACACCCTAAGCCATGTCAAAGAGTCTGGGGCTGTTGCTGCCCAGGCAAACTCACTGGGAGACAGGCAGAGTTGCTCAAATGCTTCCACCTGAAACCTGTGAAATTCCAAGAGTTTTTGATGGTTTTCTTTCCTAAAATGTGCTTTTTCATCTGCTTGAGGCACATGTACAGTAAAAACAATTACAAGTCTTACAAACCAGACCACTGAAAAATTATAAAGACTTCGAGATGAGTTATTGCATTATCCTTTGGCCCCCCTCAACAATTTCTACTAGGAAGATGACATCATCAGTCAAAAGAAAAATTGGTTCTCCAGATGTGTGAACCATACGAAGATTTTTTTCTTCTCTTATTAATATTCTTTAGCTGTATCACTTTGCCTATTGCAAATATGCACAGGTAATAAAACATGTGTGACGATGTGTGCTTATAGTTTTAACATTCTAAGGATTTTTTTTTACTACACTATAGAAATACAATTACCGTGCTTGATTTGTTGCTGCGTCTCTGAGATTAGAAAAAGAAATTGCTGAAAAAAGTTGGTGTAATACGGAAAACATTTTGAGAAACTGGATTCAAAAATACGTATGGTTTACAGGCGAGTTTGAATGAGGAATCTGATTAGTTCATGATTTATTTTATGTTTTTAAAGGCAGATGAATTCAAAGTATTTAGACAGTGTTTTGTGTCCCAGAGGTCCTGTTAATACTTAATATGGTCTTCTTATTTGCTGGAATAGTCCTAAAGAAATAAGTGATACATCACAACTGTAAGTGAAGGAATGCTGGATGATATAAACAAAGAATTATCAGGAAAACTGGACTGGCGTTACTCGTCTAATAAATTATTTTTTGGCAAACATTTCATAAACATTAATTTTAATGTCTACAGCCTCTATTTCTTCTTCCTAGTGATATAGCTTTATGACTGTACCTTCAACAATAATCCCTATTGATTGTCACCTACAATTGCTTGGCTCTGGTCTCTAACGTGTCAAAACTAAGCCTGTGCCTGGATGGGGGAGGAATAAGGAGAAAAGCCAGACAGCTTTGCGAAAAGATGTACAAAGAAACAGCCATGATTTTTACCCCTGACAGAGTACTGAATTGTAAGAGAATGTTACTTCAATTCATTCCCCAGAAGTGAGGTCCAGCAGACCTAACCTGAGCTATGTCACTCCACTGTCAGTCTTAGAGAGATGGTGATGCTCCTCCAGGAGTCAGTCGGGAGGAACAGGCACAAGCCTACAAAATGGGTATGGTAAGTCACCCTCTGACGGTGCCTATTCCTGTCCCATGACTATAAAGAGAGCTTATGTAATGAACTTTAGATACGGCCAACTCTTAGACTTCTAGATTTTCTTGAAATTAATTCCACCCAAAAGTTATTCGCAGCACACATATACACACTGGCCACAGTTTGCATCATGAGGAGAGAAAAGAATTGTATGCCACAAAGATGACAGGACTACCCAAAACCCATGAATCACACAGTGGAGTGCATGACTGCTTTTTTGTACTCCATGGTAGTGTCTTGGCAGGTGGAGAGATGGATATATGCAGGTGGGCTGCTGGAAAAGTACAGAGCTGGCCCTAGTCGTATCTGGCCTTAACAGATAGGTTCAGTATGAGTAACACATGGTCTGTGCGGTGCAGTTGGGGGAGAAGTCCAGCATCCTCCCAATCAAGCCCATAAGCAGAGGCCATACATGGTGTCAGATGCCTCAGTTTTCCCATTTATTTTTTTCCTCAGATGTTGTAAAATTTCTAAAAGCTGCCAGCTGGAGTATGCCAAAAAATCCTAATTTTGTTCAAAGAAAATGTCTTTGTTCCAAGAAAACTGCATTTTCAGCAGCACTGAAGAACTTGGCCTCAGGACCAAATGATGAAAATACCTTCTTCTTCTTCCCATATCTGTCAAAGTTCTCCAAATCATTTCAGGGCCCCAAAGGTTTGGATGCTCAAAGATGAGTGAGTGATAGAGAAAAACTAATTAATACATACATTTAAAACAATTCTTTTCAGCCCTCTTTGCAATTACAGCAGAATTATTTTCTTTCCAAAGACAACTCTGGATCACATTTTTTTGCTATAACATATTTAATAAAAAAACCCAATATATTTAAGAAGTTAATCAAGCTTAGCTGTACGAAACTTACAGACTTTAAAAAGGATTGCTATAAAGATACTGCTTAGTGCTTGAATGGAAGATATATGTTGAGCTGCTTATCTTCTTGAAAAAAAGGCAGTCTTAAAACTTTTGCTTATCCATGGGTTTCCCAACAATGCAGCTAGCCCATGTATGTCAGTGGCAATCTATACTCAATGCATTTTTGTTTAATCAAGATCCATTCCCATCCTTCAGGATGCTCTAGAGGCTCAGGTATCTGCTGAGACTGCTCCTCAGGACCATCCTAACCTAGAAGGCCCGAAGCAGATCTGCCTCCATGCACAACGGATATGCCCATCCACAGAGTGTTTCTACATCACAGACACCATAAAATCAGATTTTGGGTTGCATGAGCACTCCTACTGGAATCCAGGGTGTCAGTAAATCCTCTGCAGTAAAACCAGTGGGTTAGACTTGTTGCATTTTTACAAATTTTGGGTCCCCAGTTAAGGATATTGCAAAACTGTAGAGGGTCCGTTTGTGTGCTACCAAAATGGTCAAGGGAGGTAGAGCTCATGGCCGACAAAGAAAGGTTGAGGGCTTTGCCTGGTAGAGGGGAGGCTAAGAGAGGGATCTAACAGCAGCCTACAACTACTTGAAGGGGCAGTTGCAAAGAGGATAGACAAACTCTTCTTGGTAGTGGCAGATGTCCGTCAAGCGCTAAGGCCATAGGTTGTAGCTTGGCAAGTTCAGGCTGAGCATTAGGAAAAACTCATCCACGTGGAGGGTAGTGCACATCTGGAACTAAATACTGGGAGACTGGGAATCCCCATCTTTGGAGTTTACCAGACTTTGGTAGATAAAGCTGCCGTCAACTTGATCTAGCACCAATTTGGTTGACAGCACCAATTTGAGTGGGAGACTGGAGTGGAGACTTCCTGGGGTCTCTTCCCACCAGAGAACCCTTCCCACCTATGAACTTGTGAAATTAACTACACAACCTGTGTGCAATAGATCGGAAACTTTTAGATCTCCTTTCAGCCTGGGGTCTCAGGGGCAAGGCTGCAGGGTGTCAGTGCTCTGCTTGCACCTGGGGCTGTCTAGCCTGCCTTCATCCCTTTTTAATCTTTTTGGGTTGCAAGGGTGTGCTGGTGTTAGTGTGTGGCACTTAATTCCTAGCTGGGATTAAACCATGACAAAGGGCAATCAATCAAAACACTATTGAGATTAGCATTCAATCCTTACCTCCTGTAAGCATCTTGGGCAGTATAGGAAAGGTGTGTATGAGTGTACATGTGTGTGAAGTCATGGCAAGGGTCTGTTGTAATTTCCTGGTCATTGCTTGCCTGGCTGCCAGGGAGGTCTGACTGTCCCTACTGCTCCACCATTGCCTGTCTCACGAAGAATACCCTTGGGATGGGGTGTCAGGTTTGGATTTAACCTGTCATTGAAGAGGGTTTACTATTGTAAGCCTGTATTGAACTGTGCACAGAAACTCCTTCCTGTACATACTCCATAATTTGGTTATACTTACCAAAGCATCTTCAGCTCACACAGGTTCTCCAGGGAACATTGAGCCTGAAGCAAATTAGGACAACAATTGTGTATTACTCAATATTTTCTAGTCAGATCTGCTAGTTAGTAAGCATGCTGTCATCTGGAAGTTTGCAGGATTTATGAATGTACATTATCTCCACTAGCATCAGTGCGAACAGTGACCATCAATCCCTTCACACAATCAATACACCACAGTGTGTAATCTGCAGTTCAGCATGCCCAGCAGAACATGAAGGAAGATGATTAGAAGCACTGCTTTCCACTCATCACTGGCAAATTACCATAACTACCCTTACATCAACAACAAAAAAGCAGATGATTAGATATTTGCCTGGAGGCATATATACAGTCAGAATATTTAGCTTAATTATCTCAGAAATGTGATAAGTCAGAAGTATTGTCTCAGCTACAGCTGTTATGAGATTTTCCTTTCTTACAATGAAGATTTTTACAAGTTTAAATTATTTTCTTTGATACATGTTAAGAGTTTTGGGAAAAAAAATAAAAGAAACAAGTAAAAAGTCTCATTCAGCATTTTAAGTTGATTCTACTTGCTTTTACATTGGAGGGCTTGATTACTTACTACTTTCCTGTTAAAACATTTTTCTTCCTATTTAAAATTTGCTCTAAAGATAGACTTGATGAATATATCTATCTTCCTGCCCTAATCTGAGATGTTGTGGTCCGCAGTGTTGCAACCATGTCACAAGCACAAGTACAAGCTGGAGAGAGAATGGATAGAGATCAGCCCTGAGGAGAAGGACTTGGGGGTACTGGTGGGTGAAAAGCTGGACATGAGCCGGCAGTGTGCGACAGTAACAGACATTTTGGTCAATGTACTTTAGCATCACAAGGTTCCCTGTCGGGCACAGCCCCTCACCAGGGCTGAGTCTAACCTACTACTAGGGAGCTCCATCCTATAGTAGTATAGTTGTGCTTGTGTTGCTGCTTTGCTTTCAATAATCAAACCACCTCAATCATCATTAGCTGAGGCGGTATTTTGCTGCTCTCTGGAGATGTACCTCAAATTCCACTTAAGTCTAACTGTAGATACCTGCCTGCTGTATTATTGAGTTAACCTTATATCTTCAGGCAGCCTTTAGACACTAAGGCAGCCAGGCAGTAATGATTTAATAAGCTTTTTAATATATTAATAAAAATGCCTCCAAAGACTGCATACGCTTGCTATTTTGCTGAGACTAAACTAAATTTTCAGCCTCAGAATAAGGGATTTGTTTAAACTAAAGAGCTCTGCTCTTTCCGGTTTATGATTGTTTCCTTCTAAGATACAAGCTAAGTGAGTATTAAATGAGCCCAGTGTGGGTAGAAGAGGAAAAAGTGAAAATATAATTTATTTACACAGTGAATGCTCCACACAAGGTTCATAAAAACAAAGCATATTATGAAAAGTGAATTAAAACCCAGTTACTTCAGGGTTCAAGGAGTCCGATGAGCTAATTAAGCAATGTTTTTTTCAAATCCAGTCCCTGCAGTCTCCAGAGAAGTCAGGATAGCTGAGGGGCACACTTTCGGACCACCTGCTCACTATTTCATGCCCCTGCACAGCGCAGCTCTGCAGCCTGTGTGGCACAAGAGCAGTTACAGCCACCTTCACCAACTTGGAGCACCCTCTCAGGAGAGGTAACCCACCTCGCAGTGATCTGGCGTGTGCTGTCACTGCCCCTAGGATGAGGCCAGAGCTGCTCAGCTTTGTGTCACAGGCTTTCCTCTTTCTGACAGGCAATGGCAGGTCCTCTTCATCTCCTTGGTCAGAGGGTAGTAGCAGGAGGAAGATCTGTTTTGACATTCTCGGTGACTGGGATGTGTATTGTTACGCCAAGGGTGAAGTCAGATAACCAGAGACTGTTTTCAGCATTACAGCAATACAAGCAGTTACCTGCAGCAGATTAAATCCTGTCAGTGTCCTATGTACAATCTGGAAGTTTCTGCTGAATAATATTTGGTGTACCCTTATGAAAAACACTGTTAAAAAATCCTGCTGACTTCCAACAATGCCCACCACAGGGACAAGTTCCTCTGGCACCACAAACTGGGAGAATTCCAAGGCAAACTTCATTCCAGGACTACAGAAGTTCCAAGTTTTGGACACCATGTTACTTTATCTGAGACTTCCCCTACCTGTATTCAATGCTGAAAATTTCTTAATAATGTATATATGCCTAGCCTCATGTTTTTCCTAATCCACATGTCAGATCCTGAGCTACTTAGACTTGTTTGCTTAAGTTTTGTACTCCCTCAGTTCTAAGCACATGGCAGGAAAAGCCCAGGGCTTGTGAAAATAGTACCTTCAGCTTAGTCCTCTTCCATTTTTACAAGTATTACATTATAATCTTTCCTTTTTAGTGGTTCAAACAACTGAAAACCTAACTTCATTATTCCTTTGAAATACTGGTCTGATTTCACCCAAGAGCACTATGCATAAAGGAATGCACTGTAATTCGTTATTTCAGGCAAATTCACACATAATTCCCAAACCCTGTTGCAAAAAATAAATCCCCTAAATTAATTAATTGACAGGCTGGAGAGGTGGGCCTGTGCCCACCTCAGGAGGTTCAACAAGGCCAAGTGCAAGGTCCTGCACCTCAGTCAGGGCAATCCCAAGCACAAGGACAGGCTGGGTGGAGAGTGGATAGAGAGCAGCTCCAAGGAGAAGGACTTGGGGGTACTGGTGGACAAAAAGCTGGTTGAAAGTGGCGAGATTTAGATTGGATATCAGGAAGAAGTTCTTCCCAGAGAGGGTGGGGAGGCACTGGGACAGGTTGCCCAGAGAAGCTGTGGATGCCCCATCCCTGGAAGTCTTCAAGGCCAGGCTGGATGAGGCTTTGAGCAACCTGGTCTAGTGGAAGGTGTCCCTGCCCATGGCAGGGGGGTTGGAACTGGATGGTCTTTAAGGTCCCTTCCAACCCAAACCATTCTGTGATTCTATGAATTAAGTGGTTCCTGCTATGGGATGACTTCAGCTGGAGGAAAGGTTTCAGGACTGGGGCCATTTTTAACTGATCTTTGGCAATACTTCAGGGAACAATTACAGATAAATTGCAGTAGATGCTGTGTTTCACAGACATGTAATTTTGAGACTTTCAATGTACAAAACAGAGTTGTGATCATTATACAACATTATGCAGATTTAGCTTTAGCCTGAAAACACTGGAAGGCCACAGTTTCCTTGTACACATAATGTATCCAGCAGTCAGAGGGGCGCTTGTGAACAGAGAGCATCCTACAGTCTTCTGAATAAAAAACAACCGTGCTGGCTCTATCAAAATCAGAAATGTTTATAAAGGTCAAGAGACGCTGACTTTTGTCTCTGTGACTTCCTTAGGCTACTGTCAAGACTAGTACAATTGTTGTTTCAAAGATCTCTAATTCTTATTTGTACTTTAAAACCACAAAACATTCCTTAAATGGTAGGGGTAATATAACTGTAATTTTCAAACTTCACCTAACACATAGTAACATATTGGTATTTTTGTGAATCATGGGCCAAGTATGCTTCCAAACAGAATGATTCTGTATTCCAATGGGTACACTATTCATTCTGTAGTGTGTCAAAAGTAATTGCTCTCTAAGCTCCAAAGCAGTCTAACACGCTCTTTCAAACCACATGCAAACGGAATCTCAGAAATGATCGTGAAATTAACTGTTTCGAGAAAAATTAGTCTCCAGCTACCCAAGCACTTCAGATTGCAAATCCAGCCTCATTCTAGTACAATTAAATTGATTTCCTTTCATACAGACTTCTAGGGAAGGAGCTGGTATGTCAGTGGTTGGAAATACCCAATTCAATAAATGTAAATACGCAAAGAATTTTTATGCAAAGCTTTTGTTGGCTTGTCGCACTGGTAGATTAAAAATTGGCAGTTGTACCAGTTTCCTCTTTCAGAAACTGAGCTATTTTCTCAATTTAGATGTGATTTTATAGTCCTGTAATATGCTAGAAAATAAAAGGAACCATTACATCCTTTTCTATCATAACATGTAACTCTCAGTGGAAAATAATCTCTCCTGCCTATACTCTGGTATTAGGAAAAAGTAGGAGGATAATTTAGACTGAATTCAAATATAAAAAAAAAATCTTCTAAAGCTGCAAATCTTCTCCTAAACACCTCTGGTTTTATTCATTCTCAATGTTGTCCCAGAAACCCCACCTAACACCTTTTTTCATGAGAATTCTTGTAATTTCTATTCTTGGACTGAAAATACAGGAGAAAAAAAAATGTTCTCCTAATTCTCTAATAAAACTCTTTATACAAAACTGAACTTCAGATACGTCTTTGTAATATGCCATAGGGAAAAAAAAAAGAGGAGCTTTCTTGTGTCAGTTCCAACAACACCCAGGAAATGAAGAGAAATATAGAAATTAAAACTTACCACCTCATTGTGCAAAAAGAAGTCAGCTGCCCTCAGGGTTTTTCTAAGAAAATTTGGATTTGTCCCTACTTATTTCTCTTTAAGTAAAATTTAGGGGATATATATTTTAAAGGCTAGGAGGGCCTGCATGTACACAAGATACGGAGCAATGCCTGTGTCTATACATGCTACGAGGAGATGACTGGCTCAGTGGAAGAGGGGGGAGCAGTGAACGTTGTTTATCTTGACTTCAGCAAGGCATCCAGTGCTGTCTACCATCACAACCTGGTAGTCAGACAGATGAATTATGGACAACACAAATGGACTGCAAAGTGGATAGAAAACTGGCTGCCCTACTCTCAAGTCCAGCTGGAGGCCAGTAACTATCTGTACAGCAGGGACTGATGTTGGGGACAACATTGTTTAACAGCTTCATTAATGACCTGGGTGACTCTCAGCAAGTTTGCAGATATGAAACTGGGAGTAGTGGTTGATGCATGAGGTGATTGTGTTGCCATTCAGAGGGACCTTGACAGGCTGGGGGAATGGGCAAGCAACAACCTTGTGAAGTTCAACAAAGGGACAGGCAAAGTCCTGCTGTCCCTGGGGAGGAACAACTCCAGGCACCAGTACTGACTGGCAGCCCTGAAAAGCGACTTAGCAGTGAAGGACCTCGGGGTCCTGGTGCACAAGTTGCCCACCTGGTTGTGGACAACTAGGGACTGCTCAGCCTGGAGAAGAGAATGCTCAGTGGATCTTATCAACATGTATCCAACAGGAGGATGTAAAGAATATGAATCCAGTGTCTTCTCAATAGTACCCAGTGAGAAGACAGGGGGCAATAGGCACAAACTAAAATACGGGACATTCTACTTAAATATAAGAAAACACTTTTTTACTGTGAAGATGGTCAAACACTGGCACATGTTTCCCAGTGAGGTTGTGGAGTATCCACCCTGGAGATACTACAAACCCAACTATACATGGTTCTGGGAAACCTGCTTTGAGCAGGGGGTTGGACTAGGTGATCTCCAGAGATGCCTTCCAGCTCAGCTATCCTGTGATTCACCTGTTTGCTCATTTCCTCCCAGAGGACAGGCTGGAGAAATGGGCAAGCAACAACCTTGTGAAGTTCAACAAAGGGACAGGCAAAGTCCTGCTGTCCCTGGGGAGGAACAACTCCAGGCACCAGTACTGACTGGCAGCCCTGAAAAGCGACTTAGCAGTGAAGGACCTCGGGGTCCTGGTGCACAAGTTGCCCACCTGGTTGTGGACAACTAGGGACTGCTCAGCCTGGAGAAGAGAATGCTCAGTGGATCTTATCAACATGTATCCAACAGGAGGATGTAAAGAATATGAATCCAGTGTCTTCTCAATAGTACCCAGTGAGAAGACAGGGGGCAATAGGCACAAACTAAAATACGGGACATTCTACTTAAATATAAGAAAACACTTTTTTACTGTGAAGATGGTCAAACACTGGCACATGTTTCCCAGTGAGGTTGTGGAGTATCCACCCTGGAGATACTACAAACCCAACTATACATGGTTCTGGGAAACCTGCTTTGAGCAGGGGGTTGGACTAGGTGATCTCCAGAGATGCCTTCCAGCTCAGCTATCCTGTGATTCACCTGTTTGCTCATTTCCTCCCAGAGAACAACCCCATTACTCCAGGCAGTATTCTCAGGCACAAGTTAGCATGTAGGCATTTTGGACAAACAGGAGAGCAAAGCTCTGGAATAAAACAGAAAGCAAGGCAGTGTAGGTGTACCATAATTTAAACCCATGTAAAACAAAGATGGGACACAGTCCAACAGAGCCCAACACAGTGACCTCTGTACCATAGACTGTAAAGAAATGAAGAATAAATAAATATATAGGGTTTCTAAAGGCATTTGATTTTCTATTTTGCATAGCAGGGTTTCCTCTATTCTCAAGTGTAGTTTTCTGTGCACATAGTAGGACAGCATCTTGCTCCTACCAAAGATCCTCTGCAAACCAGATGTAAGGCAGAGAGGCACCTTATTCCCGTCAGATCTCCAGAGAAGTTCATTCACTCAGGAAACACTCGGAAATGTCTGTGTGTATACTCTGACTTTACAAGAGTTTACCCATGCTGGAGGTGTCCACAAAGGTGAACTTTACCTGTCCTGACTATTATCTGAGACCACAACTCCTCACATAAGTAGCTGCTTAGGCAGCTCTCTGTATAGCTTTCAGGCTCTGTGTGCAGGCTTGTACCCACAGATGAACTTTGAACTTCAGGAGGGAGCAAGAACCCTAAACCTTAAGTGCTTCGGTCTGCTCTTGCTCACCCAGGAGATCACTGCAGGGCTGACACTTGATCTTGGCCTGCCTATGTTACTGTACTCAAATGTTGACAGCAGCAGAGCACCCCTTGTTGTATCCCATTCTTTCTAGTAAGAACAATGCCTTTAATCAATGTCTAAACTTGATTATACAAGTGGAAATGAGGGGAAAATTAATTTGAACCAATATTTATTTCATTCTTGTATAGAATCTATAGAACAACACTATAAAGCTGTAGTATTTTGTCACACATTTTAAAATATCAAGCTTTTGGGAAAGAAAAAAAGAAAAATTAAAAATCAGCTAAACTCTACCTTTTCCCCATATCATTTCAGGTGACTACTGGCTGTACAGTTACTAAGTGTTAAACATCCTCCCTCTATTTCTCAGTAGACAGAAATTATCTTCTCAACTGTTAAATAAATGTGATTTTCAGGTGGCAGAAAAGCATCTTGGGGGTATTTGGGAGATAATAAAGTACTGAAAGAAAGCACATGTCCTTGTTAAACTTCATATGGTTCACTTAGGCCCACTCTTCAAGCCTGTAAAGGTCCCTCTGGATGGCATCCCTTCTCTCCAGCTTATCAACTACACCACACAGCTTGGTGTCATCTGCAAACTTGCTGAGGGTGCGTTCGATCCTACTGTCTATGTTGCTGGTGAAGTTATTAAACAGTACTGGTCCCAGTACGTATCCTTGAGTCATTAATAGTTTCCACTTGGACACTGAGTCATTAACTGTAAATCTTTGGATGTGGTCATCCAGCTAATTCCTTATCTATATAACAGTCTATATGTCAAACCCATATCTCTCCAATGTAGCAGGAAAAATGTTGTGGGATACCGTTTCAAAAGCCTTGCAGAAGTCCAGGTAGATGGGATGCGTAGTTCTTCCCCTGTTCACTGATGCAGTCATTCCATTGCAGACCACAAGATTAATCAGGCAACTAATCTTTTTACTAAGAGTGATTTTCCTAGGAGCAGGCAAGAAGATATTGCTTGTTCACAGAATACAGCACTCCTGTAATCTAGTATCTATGTCTTATTTCTGGTCTGAAGAACCTCCTCAAACACTCTTTTCCCATTTAAGTCATGCAGTAACCAGCACCTAAGAGAATCAAGTATGCCCTGGACCATGCAAGAGATGCTTATCTAGAAAACCCCCTTCTTAGGAAGGGTGTCATTGTGTCTAGGATGTAGGCAAATGTACTCTGATGATAAGGGTGAAGATTTCAAGCTAAAATTTTCACTTATATTCTAACCTAATATTTGATCCGCAAAAAGACTCCTTCAGTATCACAATGTGTTGAATCTCCTTCAATTAAAACAATTACTGAAGCATACAGCACCTCCAAATGTTAGATCCTAAAGAGTGGAACCCAACAAGAATGATAAATCAACAAGACTGTACTAAGGATGTAAAGACAACAAAACCACCAAAGTCTGAAGAAGGCTGAAAAAATGCATAACTTTCCCAACTGTCATGATCTTGAAAATATCTCCATTCTGTAACACTCTTGCTTGGCTTTGCATTTCTGGGGAGAGTCATCATGAAATCACATTTCATAGCGGAACCAGCAAGTGACAGTCCCGCCCATATTCCTGTCAGCAAGGAATAAATTGGATTAATCTGAGCCAACGTATGGCATTCTGAAGATGTAAACTTATGCCAATAAGAAGTAATATAACTCTCCAATTTAAACAAAGTACTGCACAAAGGGAGCCAGTGAGAGCCGTACCAAACTTGAGTTAGTCATAATAAGCAGCTGCAGAACGTGGGATGCCAGCAGATTTATCCAACCCCTGGTGACCATTAAAAGCATTATAAATAAGAAGGGCAAACTTGTTTTGCTGAAGCTATAAATGACACATAACATCATGTCCTAGATCTTGGAAGGAAGATACTGGTGAAGAAAACATGATTTCGAGTCACCACTTTGAATCTGTAGTGACTGCAACCTGCTATGATGTGATGACCAGGCAGTAACACATAGGAAACTGTGTTGTGGCTTCACTTTGGTTTTCAGCTGCTACAGGCATTCAGCAGAGAAATGGCCATTCTGGTTACTGGTAGCTGTTACTGGGAACTGGGAATAGAGGTAGAAACTGAAAAACTGACCCACATTCTCACCTTTCACAAAGGTCAAAATTGGGTTATAGTGGGCAAGGAGGGGACGACTGAGGTAATCTACTCCTGCTCCTCACAGTGGACTAAGGACACTGTTTTTCAAGCTCCAAATCCAGCACCAAGCACACAATTTGACCTGCCATCCCTAATCAGGAACAAGGTTAAAACAGATGTTCCTGAGGTCAACAGTTTCTCCAGATTCCCACCAGCATGGCAGAGGTACTAACAAGCAACTGCTGGTGTGTCACATTGCAGAGTTTGGTGGGGTTTTTTTAGTCTTGCTACCTACTGCTGTGCCTGCTGCAAGCAGCCAGTTTTTCCACCCCCTTACGGGTGAGCGTTATGGGAAGCACACTCAGACTCTGAAGAGACTGAATAATCTGTGGGAGCAGTGCTGGAGGATATAACAGCTGGGAGGTGTTATCTGCTGCTGGCTGTGGACCATATGCTGAGCAGAGTCTATGTACACAAACACAATTCCCTCCTCACATTAGCAGCTGAGAAGAAATTGAGTTATATAGAAATGAATCAAGCCTTCATAAATTCGCATGAAATCTGCAATATTCATGTGCCTAGATGACATTCAAGGGGAATTAAATTATTTTGTATAAAGGAAAAAAAAAAAAATCTGACCGAGCATAAACACACAGAACGTGGCATTTTGATCCCATTCTCACTTGCTGCAACCAACTTTTAGATGGCAGAGTGTTCTGTAATGGCAATGCAGGGAGATCTAGCACATTTGAGTTTGGTCGGCATTACCTATTAAGAAGCTTTCAAGACTATTACAGTGATAGTGCTGTGCCTGTGTGAGCCAGCACGACCGCTATTACGAGCTCCGGAATAGCTTGTACCCAGTCTTTTACATTAGAGCAATTTCCTGTGAGGCAGAGAGAATGCTGCCCAGGACATCACCAGCATCCTTAGACCTAGCAGACAAAAATGCTCCACAGAGTGAGCTGCTAAATAAAAGAGCCTCTGGTTTTGTTTAACAAACACTAAGCTGAAAAATAGGTTTAGCGTGACAGCAATATCACCAGGTAGGAGGCTGTGTCTACAGCACGACAGTAAATACCCCAGGCTTTTCTAGCCTTTCTTCTCCATCTGTCCTAGCGTTTCTCTGAACAGTGCATATCTTAAAATAAGAAGCTTATAATAAAATGGATGTGGATTAATGGTCTCCACAGAGCTCTGTCAGATGTTGCACTTTTCTCTAGCAAACCTGCTCTTTGTCAGCCAGCATCTTCCCCTGACAGCCCAACGGCATTTCAGAACGTGGGATGCCACTCTGCTAGGAGTGGTAAGCAATAGCCCAAATCAATATGAACGTCTGATAATTATTAACATACAATTGTCAGATTAAAACAAATACCATCCATTTATGTAGACCTGAGAGAGAGGAGAGGAATAATAGAGCCAAAGAAGAGAAGGATGTTTGGAAAGAGGAGTACTAATGGGGGAGGGTGGGGAATAAAAACAACTATCTGTGGATTCTCAGAATAAAGAGTGAGCAGCAGCAGCCATATCCCAGCTGAGAACAAATGAGGAATCAGCAGCAGTTTCGCAGAGACCCACGGTTTGTTTTTCACCTGTTGCTCTGGATAAAATCATACATCAAAGACAGACCTTCCAGTGTTGGCTGGTGAAACCTGACAATGGAAATTTTGGTAAGCCAGTTCTGGCACAGCTATGTTTTGAACTCTTCAGGTAGGATTCAGGTCACTGACTGCCGTGGCTAAATTTAGATGCCCACATGTGCACTAGGTATCTCTGCTCCATTTGTTGTCGGTGGATATAGAATCAACTCGGTCAAGGAGTTCAGCTCGACATAAAATATACAGGGACCTACATGGTTATCTGTACTGCACTGATTGTGTTGACCAGGGGCTTGACCTGGTCTACAGAAAAGCATCTTGAGCTGCTCTTACGTATCCCACCTGCAGCGACGATCCCAGGAGGCAAGGGTCTTTCACAGGTCCTCTGTAATATCTGCTAGCCCCACACAGCTCTCTTTGCTACCCCAGGCCACCTAAATCACTAATTCCATTAATGATTTAATTAATTCCATTAATTCCAGCAGTTCCACTGCTGAGATTTAAGGGTCAGATCCAGGATCCTTCAAACAGAAATGTAAATAATATTACTTAAAAATGTGAAAAACAAATGTTTTCTTACTCTGACTCTGCTGTTAGACATGCTCCAGCCCATGTTTCTACGTACCTACCTTCAAGTTTTTCAAGCATTCCACAGAGCTTTAATTGTAAGAATCCCATTAAAACCAACTCCATATATATTAAAGTCTTGCCTATCACATACAGAAAAGGTTAAAAAACAACAAGGCATTTTTACTTCTGCTTCGTATATAGTTAAATTTGTTCTGTAAATAGGAAAATGCAAATGTACTTTCATGCAAATGTAACCTTTCTACTTGTAAGAGCAGAATGAAAAAGTTGTCAGCATCAGTTGGTTTTATAATAAATTTGATGGCATCTAAAAGTTTTGTGGATGGAAAGCTGAAGAGTTGTGTTCCAAAATTACCAAGCAAAGCAGAAAAATGCAAAATCTCAGTACCGTTCATCATGCAAGATCTCAATAAATGCTGCTAGGCTTCATAGTGGTGATGTAGAAACATTTTCAGGGAGCACACTTTTAATTAGCAGACCTGACAAAGATAGTGACACGTTTCTTCTGCTCCAACAAGAAAAAGATTGACAATTAGCACCTTCTTAATGTCATTTGGGAAGCCAACTCTTAAACCGTAACCTATATTCCATCAAAACTGTTCAGTTATTTCCAAAGATCTCTGGAACCGGTTCAAGAATATAAATTCAGTATGATTAAATAATTGCAATTTTTTATTGCAACTTTATAGTATTTTATTGCACTTGACACTTGACTTGCAGTGGATCCTACTCTGAAAATCTTCCTGTCAGTCCGCAGGTAAGCAGAGTCCCATGCATTTTCCACAGGGAAGTAAGAGAGCAGCTGTGGATAGCCAGGCTGTGGGTGGAAGGAGGAGGGTGGGGCTAGGCTTTTAGCATCTGGTAAACTTGCAGCTACGGAAGAAACACTGAAAATAGAGAGAAATGCATAAGTGGAAGAAAATGAAAGGAAACGTACGTATGGGGAGGTCAGCCAGTCATTTGAGTCGGTAAGTCCTAACTGGTTTTTATGCAGTGCTCACCTCTTGGAAAATGTCTTTGCAAATTCACTTCAAAGCTTTGGCTGACTTGGTGCCCCATTGCAGGGTATAAGACTTGAAGAGGATTGAGAGAGAACCACAGTAATTCAATTTTAAGTCTACATTTGAGTGGCAGCGGGAATCCAGAATAATTCAGCAGAATAACAGCTACAGAACCTGAACAGAGGACAGAAGGTCAGCAATAACTGATGAAATGCCAGCTACATATGAGGTGTTTCTTTGATTTTAAGGTCAGAAATAAAAATTACAGTCCAGTCTGATTCAGAATTTCATCAAACAACTTCCACTGCAAATAATTATTTACAAAGGTGCAGATTCAATTTATGTGGCCATAGAAAGGCTACTGTAAGTAACCAAAACAGAGACAATAACTGAAGATGTGCATGGAAATTAGGTCATTGGGGATTAGCTCAAACACATAAAAGAATGGGCTGAAAATACAGACTAGAGGGGATTGACAGAAAGCTTAAATAAACATTAAAATAATTTAGCAACCTCTTAATCATAGATCTGTTATAGCAAGAATAGTCACAAAGAGAGTAGTTAGCATTTGTACATTTATACTTTTGAAGGAAAATACCCTTCCCATTAAATACAGAAGTACATCCTGAAGAGCAAATTATTTTATTTACTATGGAGCCGTAGATGCTTACATGTAAATTGCACTGCCAAAATAGACCAGGGGTTCATCTGGTTCAGCCTCCTGCTTCTGCAGAAGGAGGAGTAAAAACATGCCATGTAATGCACCCAGACTGCTGTGCAAAGCTCTATCAGAGGGAAAAAATCTCAGCCCCAGCCTGAGCTGGCAAACATGTTTTGCCTTCTAGCAGGAGCCCAATACAATTTCTCCAGCCTTTTTTATTCCACTTGATGTCTTACATTTTAAGTCTAGACTGCAATCTTTTAAAATATCTCTTCTCATTTAATTTCTCTGCCACTTCAGGGTGGGTTTGAGTTTGCCCCTGGACAGTCCAGAACAAAGAAGATGGATTGTAAATCAGAAGCTACTAATCAGGACTATGACCCCATTGTTTGTCACTGTGCACAGAATTTTGTCAGCATTTCACCTACCTGGACATGTGCAAAGCATTTGACACTGTCCCACATGACATCTCTGTCTCTAAATTGGGGATCTGATAACTGCTGGGTGGAAAAGGAATTGCCTTGATGGTCGCACTCAGAGGGTTGTGGTCAACAGCTCAGTGTCTGAGTGGAGACCAGTAACAAGTGGCATTCCTCAGGGGTCGGTGTTGGGACCAGTGTTGTTTAACATCTTTGTTAGTGACATGGATGATGGGATCAAGTGCACCCTCAGCAAGTTTGCCGACGACACCAAGCTGTGTGGCGCGGTCGACACGCTGGAGGGAAGGGATGCCATCCAGAGGGACCTTGACAGGCTGGAGAGGTGGGCCACTGCCAACCTCATGGAGTTCAACAAGGCCAAGTGCAAGGTCCTGCACCTGGGTTGGGGCAATCCCAAGCACAAGGACAGGCTGGGTGGAGAGTGGATAGAGAGCAGCCCTGAGGAGAAGGACTTGGGGGGGCTGGTGGATGAAAAGCTGGACATGAGCCAGCAGTGTGCGCTGGCAGCCCAGAAAGCCAACCGTATCCTGGGCTGTATCCAGAGAAGTGTGACCAGTGAGGTGAGGGAGGGGATTCTCCCTCTCTACTCTGCTCTTGTGAGACCCCACCTGCAGTTCTGCATCCAGCCCTGGGGCTCTCAACATTAGAGGGATATTGACCAGTTGGAGCAAGTCCAGAGGAGGCCATGAAGATGCTCAGAGGG
>NW_010239187.1:26326-29562 GCF_000690775.1 Eurypyga helias
AGACCTTATAGCACCTTCCAGTGCCTGAAGGGGCCTACAAGGAAGCTGGGGGGGACTTTCTACAAGGGTCTGCAGTGATAGGACAAGGGGTAATGGGTTTAAATTTAAAGAAGGTGGATTTAGATTTCATAACAAGAAAATGTTCTTCCCAGAGAGGGTGGTGAAGCACTGGAACAGGTTGCCCAGAGAAGCTGTGGATGCCCCATCCCTGGATGTCTTCAAGGCCAGGCTGGACGAGGCTTTGAGCAACCTGCTCTAGTGGAAGGTGTCCCTGCCCATGGCAGGGGGCTTGGAACTAGATGGGCTTTAAGGTCCCTTCCAACCCAAACCTTTCTGTCATTCTATGTTCCTATGATTTCACTGCCTAACTCAGAAGATCATCTCCCTTCATGGGATTAGACAAACTCATCACTGTTAGATAGTTATGTGGTCTCTGATTTCATTTCTGCATGAGGCTGGACCTTTTCAGTGGTGGGTAGCACCTGTCTTATTAACCCTGGTTGCTACTGTACATGTCAGCCAGGTCCTCAAATATTTCATAAGGAGTTACAGAAAACATTTTTTATTAGTTTTAGATTGTTTTCTGCTGAAAGCTCCATCTGGAAGTGGGGCATTTCAATGAGATATGTCCATTCCCATGAACTTTTTCAACAGAAAAATGGCTGCAGATATTATTTAGACAAAGGCAAATGCTCTACAATGTCCACTGTGTCTTTTTTATTCAAAGTGAGTAGTTTTGATGCATTTCAGTTTGTTTATTGTAACAAAACAGTAAGTTAATAATGCATTATACAGTATGTAGTATTTAATGTTAAATAAGCTGCACCGTGTTTATTATTGAATGGGAATATTAAAGGCAAAGAAAAATGAATCAAAGTGATCCTACTGAAATAAAATATCTTAATAGTGCCTGAATGGAAATGTTGACAAATTTTCATTTCAGGGTGTATGCGAAGCCCTGTTCCTTGAAAAAAACTCAGGAACAGTACATCACCTTGTACAAATTTGCACAGAATGTGAGTACAGATATGAGATGACATTCCAAGTAACAGCAAAAACAGTAATCACCAGTTCATCCCAGGGCCTTGGAGCACTAGTTATGAGCTGGGCTCATAACAAAACCAAACCCCGAAGACATTAGAATCTATTAGTAGAAAAAAACCTACAATTGATGGAGACAGGGTATACAGTTAATAGTTAGATGGTCTCATCCAGGGTGCTGGGAGGATTGACTTCACTCACCATCACCCTAACAGTTGTCATAGCTACTCTTCATAATGCACTGGATTTGCATCTTTTTGTACCTAGGTAATGTATCAATGTCCATTACATGTTAAGTTTTCAGGATAAAGAATTCAGATAGAACTGAATTCAGCAGAATTCAGCTGCCCATGGAGACATAGCTTCTTCTCAGTAAACTATGCAACTTTTCTCTCCTCCATTCACAATGTCTGGCATGGCTTATGTGTCCTGTTGCATGACACAATGGCAATGTACAATGGCTGACCCCTCTTCAAATAAGTCAGGTATTACCTGAAGAAAACAGCAGGATCTGGAATTTGTGTTAGAAGGTAAGGGCTAATTGAACACATGAATTAAGGATCTTTCTCAGCCAGATCTGTAGGCTCTCTCTGGATGTTTCACTGAACTGCAGCCTGGTTTTGAGCTCTAAAGCTCTAACTCAAAAAAACTTTCTGCCACTAATGTACAGCTACATGTGCCATTAGCTTCATGATCACACTGACTGCAGACAGGAGCATTACTGGTCCTTGGCAGTAAATAGGCTTTGAAACATGATGTGCTGGTCCTCCACTGCTCCTGTCCCACAGTTACCTGTTGGATATTTGCTGTGTGTTCTAGCAACAGACTCCAAGAAAACTGCCAAGGTATATGTCAGACAAGATGTGAGAAAAATGGTCTTTTGTTTTTGAATCAAATGCAGTGAACTACTACTGAGCTGTTCCTGAAAAGGAACTTCAAGTCCTTCTGGCTTTTCACATTTTACAAAAAAGCATGCGTTCCTTGCACAGCAATAACCCTTGAAGGTCAAATCCCCTTCCTCAAGCTTTCTACAGACGTGAATATAGAAGGGGAACTGTCCTCTCAGCACAGACATGCCCTGATAGAAAGGTTAATGCATGATGCAGTTAATCAAGCACGAGAGCACTGCCCTGGCCAGCATGTCCTGTGACAATCCACAGAACAAAAGGAGTTACAGGTGACTACAGTCAGTGCAGGGGATGTGTTGTTGGACTAATAACAGCAGACTTCCACGATCACCCTTAATCTGGATCATGTCATCTCTTTGAGCTCCCCTAATGTGGTGGTCAGCATATTTAGAAATACAGAACTATTAAACTTTTACATGAAAGTTTTGATTTCTCTCTCACCAACTGTGGTGTTAACCAGGAATGAACCTCAACAGGTCACTGCAGCTCCACAAGGACAAAGATGGGGTGGCTGTAGAAGCACCAGGACTTCAGGCAACAAACAGCAAAACGCTTAAGCTCATGCAATACCTCAAACACATGATTATTCTTACTGAAGAGAGTGGCCTTAGTCACTTATCTAAAGTTTAAGATGAACTCAAGAAATGCTCTTCTCTTCGTATGCGTTAACAGAACAAAGACTTCCCCTAACTGTGTTTGGCCTTACTCAGTTATGCTTCAAATATTCAACCATTTAATTGGACCAACCAAAGTCGCCTTCCAGTTGGGAACCTGTCCTTTACAGGAAGATGCCTGCAGTGCACATGGACATCAGTCCTCTGATGCCCCACACAAACCTCCTGAGTCTCAGTCAGACACACACATCCGTCCTGCGCAGCCTGCATGCAGTGTGCCGGTGTGTCATGGGGCAGACCATGGGTCTGTGCCCAGAAGTCACTCAAGGCCAGTGAGTCTGACAGAGCACGACCACAGGGTCACAGGGTAGCTCAGGCCAGGAGGGACCTCAGGATACCTCTGGTCCAACCCCCTGTTCGTGGCAGGTCAGTTCTGAGGTCAGACCAGCTTGCTCAGGGCTTCATTTGACAGATTGCACTGTTCAATGACAGAGACTGGACAGCCTTTTTGGGCAGCTTGTGCCTCTGCCTGACTGTCCTTGTGGGGAAAAATGGTTCCAGGCTGCGCCTCTCTTCTTTCAACTTCTGCCTGTTTTCTCACACCCTTCCACCCTGTGCCATCTTGATGATCTACCCATGGGCATGGGGGCTTCTCTACCGTCCATTCACTCCC
>NW_010239187.1:29756-51792 GCF_000690775.1 Eurypyga helias
TCCCCCCTGTCCACACAGCCCGGGCTGCCGTTGGCTGTTGCTGCTGCCAGGACTCGCTGATGGCCCATGTCCCCCTCACTGCCCACTGGGATCCCAGGGCTGTTCCCTCAGAGCTGTTCCTCAGGAAGTCTCAGCCTGTATTGTTGCACTGGGTCTTTCATCCATGGGACAGGGCTTGGCACTAGTTCTTACTGAGTTTCATGAAGTTTCTGTCAGCCCCTTCCTCAAGCCTGACTAGGTCCCTCTGAATTAACCCCTTCCCTACCAGTGAATCAATAGGTCCCCTAACTTGCTGCCATCCGCCAACTTGGCAAAAGCGCCCACCATCAGCACTGGAGTCCAAACGGATGGGCCATCCATTGCATTGCCTGTTCCCAACACAAAAATAAGGTCCACCTGGCTCCAGTGAGAGCCTTCTCCAGGCTCAGGTCCTGCAGGGGTGGCTACCTGCATTCCCAGTCTATGCATCCCATATGGTTTTGATTTGGGTGCCTGTTCTGTGTTACATCCAAAATCCTCTTTCACACTACAGTATGGCTGTACTCCCACATGTTTCTTGCATATCTGTTTTGTCCTTGATGTGTTTATTCTAATGTTCTCGCTGCGTGATATTTTATGCCATATGTCGCAGTGCAGCGAGAGCTGTTCTTCCTCTGCGCAGGTGCCAATGGGTGACAGAGGCACACTTCCATGACATCTTCGTGCTCAGGAAGAAGCTCACATGCTAGATGTGTCAGAGGCAGCTGCCTACAGAGACATAGGAGGTTCCAGAGATGCGTACTGCTGGAAGTGCAGTGCAAATCAAACTCCTCTCCAGGACTCCCCGCTCCTGCCAGGCGGAGCATGTCAGCACTATGTGAAGCATGCATGGAGCCAGTAAACAGAGACTCAGCAGTACAAGTGGTGTGGGCTGGGAATCGAATCTGACAGTCGTCCCCAGTGGGCCATCTTCCAGCCTCTGCTTTGGAGAAGCAGAGTTGTTTCAAGCACACAAGACAGCAATTGGACTGAGCAACAGGACTGCTCGCAGGGTGAGGTGTCAGGGTAGGATGCATTTCTTCCAACTTCAGCCATATGAACATTAGGCCTCTGGTCTAAGCTGGCCATTAGGATCCAACTATGCTACTGGAGAGAGAAGCACCAGACTGACTACAGAAGGAGCCTGATTTTATCATAGAATCATAGACTGGGTTGGTTGGAAGGGACCTTAAAGATCATCTAGTTCCAACCCCCCTGCCATGGGCAGGGACACCTTCCACTAGACCAGGTTGCTCAAAGCCTCATCCAGCCTGGCCTTGAACACTTCCAGGGATGGGGCATCCACAGCTTCTCTGGGCAACCTGTTCCAGTGCCCCACCACCCTCTCTGGGAAGAACTTCTTCCTGATATCTAATCTAAACCTCCCCACTTTCAATTTAAACCCATTACCCCTTGTCCTGTCACTACAGGCCCTTGTAAAAAGTCCTCTTCCAGCTTCCTTGTAGCCCCTTCAGGTACTGGAAGGTGCTATAAGGTCTCCCCGGAACCTTCTCTTCTCCAGGCTGAACAAGCCCAACTGCCCTAGCCTGTTCTCATAGGAGAGGTGCTTCGGCCCTCTGAGAATCATCCTCCTGCCCTGTTTCAGGGTAGGTTGAATCATCCCCTGGAAGCGCCTGTCTCTCTCTAGTGATTAGAGGAGTTGAAACATGCTTCAATACTCTCTCAAGTGGCTAAATTTGGGTGAGGATGTTCCTGGCATTCCTCAACCTGTGCAGGGGCAGTACAAATTCAGCAAATAGGGATTTTTACTATCACTGCAAAACTCAGAGATCTGATGGGACCAAGGGAAACTCTTCATCTTAATGGCACTGCTGTCTTTCATTCACCTTGATCCCCCTTAGTCCTCAAGCAGGTTATTTAGTTTGCAAACTTTTTGGAGCCAAGACCTGGCTCCTATCTGCTGGTAAAGCAGCTGGCACATGGTTAGTCCTGTACAAACAAGCAGTAATAATGCTTTCTAGAAGCAGATGTTTGGAACCTGTTCTCAGATGAAAATGGCTCAGCCTAATTTAATGGAATACAAATAATGTGCAACACACAATTATCTCCATATGAATGTTGGAGTCCTCATTAATTAAAAGGGGAATTAGGGAATTTATTACACACTACATCAATCTGGCCTCACAGGTAGATGTTTTCCATACAAATGACTATGGATATCAATCCTGGTCTTACTGTCATCCGTGGCTAAAATGTCACTGAATGCAGTGGGAGGCAGATCTGGTTCTCTTCTTACAGCAATTACTGTGAATATTCCATTCTCCCTTTAATACAAATATAATGACAGAAGTACTATTAGGCCAGTGAAGAAGTCTCCAGATAGTGATAATTTTATTTGCAATTTTTAAACCTTTAAAGATCATGTATCAGTATTTGAATGCTGATGCCATTTCTCTCGCTTCGTAGATAGATTATATAGCTTCTGAGCTGCTAAACTGATCATTAGTGGGTATCTCTCAGCAGAAAGAAAAGATGTCAGAAAGGTTCTTTCTGCCCATCATGGATTTTAAAAAGCTGACTAATATGTTAGCTGATGAACTGGAAATGATTCTCCCTTTGGTCACCCGTCTGGACCAAACAGATTTTTATTGTAATCAGACACTCTAGAGACAACATTAGCAGATTGTTTAACCTACTGGAATTTAGTTAAAAAGGGCGAACCATGTGCTTTCAACATATAGAAGATATCTGAGAAAAAGATATTATATATTTGCCCAGAGAAGCTGTGGATGCCCCATCCCTGGCTGTCTTCAAGGCCAGGCTGGATGAGGCTTTGAGCAACCTGGTCTAGTGGAAGGTGTCCCTGCCCATGGCAGGGGGGTTGGAACTAGATGATCTTCAAGGTCCCTTCCAACCAAACCATTCTATGCTTCTATTTATGTACACAGTCTAGAACATAGAAATTATAGAAATTCCATGGAAAAGAATTTTCATTTCAGCTGAAATCAACTCTTACACCATCCCCAGCAGCCTTTCATAGAGGTAGATACCAGACCTGTGTGTCCTTCGTCACCCCAAGCTATGTTCTATCTTCTTTGCCAATTCATTGCTTGGGATATTACTGCACCCTTGTAAGCTGACTTAGCTTCTGGCTTTAAGGATCCAGAGCTCACTTCACCAATCACTTCTGTTTATAACCATATTGAATTCAGTGAAGCTGTTACTGATTAACTGGTAAATCAGAGAGAAATTTTCTGCTCTGCTTACCTACAGATTCAGAGCTCCAGTTAGAAAAACATGTGCAGAAACACTGCTTCTGAAGTGTCTTCAAATTCACAATTTCTGGTGAAGGAACCTGGATAACATTTCTCTGGTCTGCCAGGTTAACCTACTTTGTTTAATGAAGAGATCTGAACCCAACCTCTGGTTGTGACAAGTTCTGCTCAAACCTTGTGGGACAGGCTTCTCCCAGAAAAAAATGTTTTGAAGAAACTAAATTTGTTAATGAAATCTCATTCATTTAGCACCATATCCTGTGCTAGAATCAAATGTTTTCAATATAGAGGAAAACGTTCCAAGACATCAACACTGAAAACAGCTGCACCTCTTGATATTATGCAGTGCTTAACTTTTTTTCTCATTCAGAGTATGGCACTGTTTCATTAAAACATGAAGGGGAAACCATGTGATTTACAGAAGAAAAAAAAAAAGATGTTTCAAAATAATATAAATTCATTTTTTGTTTTATTTTGTTATATATAATAAGGTTTGTTCCAAATTTCTGCAGTTCCAAGCTCAGAACAAAGATAAATACCATAGTGAGAAAAAGCCCACAGACAGGATCTGCATTTTGACCAGTTCTATTAATAGCCCTGAAGTTCTCAGTAAGCTTGGGCTGTAGGTCATAAAGCTAGGATTATCACCATATGGATTTGGAAAGAAAAATGGAGCCTGAATATTAGCAAGGATTAACTAATTGGAAAGCTAATTACACTGGAATAGCATGTCAGAGAAACTTATGGAAGATCTTTCTCTTGAAGCCCTGAATACATGGTTGGATGAAAGCACTCAGAAAACTCTTCTACAGACAAGAAGACAATCTGTTAGATTAATTGATCATAGCAAAACATTTCCATTTCTACTATCAGTCCTTTTCAGTGAAAATGAGAATATGAGTTTAATCAAGAAGGCTGAATTTGATCTAACTGCTGCAGTTTCATAATTTCAGCTTTCAAAACCACTTAAACTAATTCAAGAAATTTCCCAAAACTGAGTGATGCCTCTCATCTTTCAGAGGCAATGATTCTGAGCACCGCATGAGCAGTATTTTCAGCCCCGAGGTTTGAATCCACTGCAGTAGTTGGACACGCGATGTCTTTACAGTGAGCTGAAGCGTGCTGCTTGACACTTTGCTCTCTGCAGCATGATTCCACACATGCCTCTCCAGATACACAGTCTGCGCCCAGTTCTCCAGTTCTACCGTGCACTGCAAAGGTAGCACTTGTACCCAGAAGAATGGTACGGCTGCTGTTCTGGATTTGTGGTTTCTACTAATGCTTCTTTTAAGCAGTTGTTTACCTCCACCCAAGTAGCAGAGTTATTTGATACACATGAAGTATTTCCATCATGAAATATAAGGATGATTGTTCCTTTTTTTTTTGTTCCATCCACTTCATATTTTTCCAGTTTCTATGGTGAAAACCATGCGATATCAGTAGTAAACACCTTGCTAAAGTTAAAATATATTCCACTCTCTGTTTTCCAGAAACTCAATATGATCATATTGTGCTGCAACAAGGGAAAACTTCACTTTATGAAAACAAGAAAGTGTCAGAGGCCCCAAATCACTTGGTTTTCTGTGGTTGGTTAAAAGATTCCATTCCCTGCAAGCTATGGGCTGGCCACTGGCTTCCACAGCTTTGTTACCCCGTTGTTGGACTGCAATACAATAATAACAATATTGTTAATGAGGTTTGTTAAATAAATGATACATTGGATGTGAATCTCTCTTAGGATGTGGAAAATTCCAGTTAGCACACAGGCTTCACGTCTGAGATACCCTCAGCCACACTAGCTCTAAGAAATAAATCAAACCACCCTCAGTCTCCCACACTGCCTCTCCTAGACTTCCCCTGAGTAATAAATCTGAAATCAAGATCCCAGGTAGGTCTCTAAGGCACACTGCAGCCTGCACCTACTTCTAGATGAAGTCTCCATCTGACATTTCATGTCTGCAGCACAGTACAACTTACTAAGGTAAGAATAAAAACTTCCTTGTACAGGGAAAATAAAAAATAAACCCACAAACTTCCTCAGGAGACAGCACTAAATGTTGAGGTGCACTTGTATTGAACATAAAGACAGGCACCAGCCTCTCTGTCTGCTACTCTCAGGGCAGAGCACATTTCTTTGACCCTGTCTCCTCCAAAAAGAGCCATAGGCACCCATACTGATATTCTTCTTTAGACATTCAAAATTAAACCACCACCTGGAAAATTTTCTTCAACTGAAAGGAATAGAAAAAGCATATTGCATATTATTCATGTCAAAGAATGCACTCCTAAAAGGTGCTGTGCTATTGAGAAATCAGTATAGCATAGCACAGCAAAGAAGGCAAGGCAAGGCAACATTTGGCTAATTTGCATCTCATATCAGTGTAATTATCCAGCTCAGATCTTCCCTACATATACCTACAATCTCCTTATTTTCAATTCCTATCTTAAACTGTGATGCAGTAGTTACAATAGGAGAGCTCTGTCCCAAAAGTGAATTCAGTAAGGAAATAGATGCTTTTCTTACTATGTTTTACCTATGTCGGTGGCAACAGCAGGTGCTTATTGCTATTTTTATGAAATACTGTCAATTTTTGTAAATCCAAGTACTGGTAAAATACAAATACACCTGCATTAAGTTCCTTGTTTATGTGAGGAAAGTTTATTAGTTTATCTGTCCAGCTGCATCACCCTTAATTCTAGGAAAATAAAGGCTTTCAGCTGCAATATTACCATAGTTATAGCTGTAGCTAATACCTTTTTTAAATGCCATTTTGCACAGGCCAGGTCATTTTCATACCAGCTGAGATATTTGCTTAAACAGCTATAGTCTTACAGAAATCACAGTACTGAACATTTCTCCATGTGTGGGCTGGTGTAAGAAGCCTGTTATCATAGACAGCTCAGTGGTGTTCCTGACATTTTTCAATAGCTGCTAAGAATAGGACATCTAAAGCTATTTCCTTCAGTCTGCTGTTTGTGAAGGCAGGGAGGTGATGACAACGACATAGAAAGCCACAAGAAGTCACTTTCAACTCTGTTTTAATTGGTCTCCAAAGCAGCACAGGCAACAGTAAATAAAAAGGAAGAAAAAGCTGAGTATTTATGGTAATGTACAAGAAAATGTAAGAAGATCTGCTAAGGTTGCCAGATAAATAAACAAGGGCTGCGAAAGACAGCGATGAGAGCAGGACATTGGGCTGAAAGCCTAGAGATGTGGGTTTACTCTGGGACAGCATGAGGGTGCTCAACAAAAGTATCCTGGTTTTGGCTGGGATAGAGTTAAGTTTCTTCATAGTAGCTTGTATGGAGCTGTGGTTTGGAATTGTGCTGGAAACAGTGTTGATAACACAGGGATGTTTTTGTTACTGCTGAGCAGTGCTTACACAGAGTCAAGGCCTTTTCTGCTCCTCACACCAACCCACCAGCGAGTGAGCTGGGGGTAAACAAGGACCTGGGAGGGAACAAAGCCGGCACAGTTGACCCCAACCGACCAAAAGGATATTCCATACCATTTGATGTCACGCTCAGCGTATAAAGCTAGGGGAAGAAGGAAGTGGGGGAATGTTTGGAGTTTGGCATTTGTCTTTCCAAGTAACCATTATGTGTGATGGAGCCCTGCTTTCCTGGAGATGGCTGAACACCTGACTGCCGATGGGAAGTGGTGAATGAATTCCTTGTTTTGCTTTGTTTGCGTGCACGGCTTTTGCTTTACCCATTAAACTGTCTTTATCTCAACCCATGAGTTTTCTCACTTTTATTCTTCTGACTCTCTGCCCCATCCCACCAGGGGGGAGTGAGTGAGCGGCTGTGTGGTGCTTTGTTGCCAGCTGGGGTTAAACCACAACAAAAAGTCACTTCACTCCCCTCTGTCTTGGATCTCTTCTCTGTAAATGGATTTAAGTGATCATTTCTGTAACGTGCTTTCAACATAAGAAGGAACAAAATTATATAAAAACTAGACATTAGTAAGTTATTACTCATCCACAGCAAATTTGTGATTCAATCTTCACGGGTTTCTTGCAGTTGCTACCAAACTGACCATGAAAACAGGTAAAAAAAACCTTTATCAACAAAACAGCTGAATCAGCCATCTAAGTCTGTTGTCAGGAACATCCCAATTACTAATTTCTGTATGTCAGTCTCTTGTGATTCTCCAACAGTATAACTTAGTAGGTACAAGCAGGCAGAGGGATGATGGCTTTGCCCTCTTTGGCTCTTCCTGCACTGCACAGTACCCTGATTTTGTTCAAGGCATACAGAGCTGCTGAGTGCAACATTCACCTGTGGGGCCCAGTTCTTTAAGTTACATGTTCACAGCTTATATATGTCATTTGCTTCAGTCCCCCTCTACCCCATCCCTGCATCACAGTCACACAATGTGGCTCTCCCAGATCCATTATGGGTCAGACTTCTTGCACAAGGTAAGAAGACACAGGTATCTGATTGACCGTTGCAGCAAGGGCTCCAGCAGGAAAATTCAATTTATGGGGCAAGAAGGAAATGGAGAGAAGGAAAAAGAAATAAGGCAGCAATTAGAGTGCATGGCATGAGGAACATAGCATATCAGGAGAAGCCAGCTGGAAATGGAGACTAGGAGCATGGCAGGGGATATGGAGAAATTTAGTCCAGAGGAGGCAACCCTTCATCAATTCAAAGTCACCATGGTCTGCCAAAGGAAGCAAACTTTCCGCCAGTCAGCTGCCCCACTGATTTCAATGGGATACAGAAAGTTGGCATAGCTCTATGTCCTGAGCTCTCCTTGAATGATTTATTATCTCAAATAGTCTGTAAGGAACAGACTGTACCATCTCATAGTGCTGCTCCACAAAGATCAAAGTCTTTAGAAAGAATCTACCTATGGGGCTGTGGATTTTGGAAGGCAAAACCTGGGTGTTAGATGAAAGCTCACTTTGTCAGAGTAGGTGAAAGGAACGAGGGATTTTATTGTCTGGTAACAGCCAATATGGGAAGCTGAAATATTAATACTAACTGTAACTTTGTTTTTAATAATTAACAGCAGGGCTTTTTCACCACACTTGTGTGCTTTGAAGCACGAACACTACAGATAACCATGGAATGCACTGAAAAGCACCACACAGAAAAGGATTAAGAAAAGAAAATGCCCTTTGAGCAAAGGAAAGGCTGGAGTGACTCAGGAAGTAAAATCACAGCCTGGTACCCTTGGATATCCAATTCAGCAGAAGGAAAGTAATGGGTATGAAAACAAGCACAGTTCTTAATCACCCCAAATGGAGCACTGTGTAAAACATACTGTGTGCCTCTGGGCAGATTTAGTAGATTTACTCAGATGCAGAGAAGAGAAACTCACTCAAAACCTCTTAATAATAGGAAGTTAAGATATAGGTTGGGGGGACCTTTCAAACCCTACATTGCTCATCAGATGCTGACTATGGAAATGAGTGATCACCTACCTGTTAATCTGAAAGGATTCCGTATCAGTAATACAGATTACTGACAATTTATATCCACAGCAGTGTTTTTCCTGATGACAGTGACATCTCCTTGTCACTTTTTCTAGTGGAGAAAGGAGACACAACCCATCTATCCCTCTGCTCCACAAACCCACTGCACAGGGACCCTCTCCTAATGAAACAATTACCTTTACCATGGAAGATATTTAGAAGAGGCTAACTCTTTGTCTCTACCTGACTAGAAAATAAATCTGCAAACTGACTTATCTTCAAAGAAATTTCAGATAGAGTTAGTTAATTAATTCAAGTTAGAAATAGTCCTTTTCCCAGAAAAAAGGGTAGGGGCTGAGGATTCACCTGTATGATGGTAGACTGTCCTTGTTAATTAACATTTTCTAAAGCAAAAGCTCATCTTATTTCAGCGAAGACAAAACCTAAAACTAGTAACTAAAACACCTGTAAAGACCAGGCCATGCTGGTATATTTAGTTACAGTGTTGGGAGACGCCTGGATTTCATCATGTGCCAAAGTACAACTTGTCAGATCTTCAGTGCATGCACAGAAATGAGTGATTCAGCTATCTTGGTAAAGTTAAAGCAGCAAAAATCCCTGCTGGTATAGCTCAGTTATACCAGTGTAATTTGGTGGGATGGACCAAGCTCTCCAAGCAGGGAATAATGCTCTAGGTGAAGGTCCTTTCTGCCAAATTCAGCTCCTTCTGTGCCAAGGGCAGAGATACAGCTGCTTTTAAAGCATGAGTCCCCTCACCCACCTCAGACTTAGGATGAAAGAGGGTGGCCTGAATGTGCCTGTTTGCTAGGTACAAAGGAGGCAAGACAGCAATAACTAGAGCAGATGCAAACATCTGCAAGATCAATTTAATTTTTGGTCACATAAATTACACCTTTTATGTCAAAAAACGGTACTACCTATTCTCGTAGCTGTGGTGGCTCAGAAGCAAATTTTTTTCAATTAGAAATTCATATTCTACTTTATAAAGCATATGTAAGAGCACAATAGGTGATATCTGCTACATAGCAGCTCCTTAAAAAAATTCTAATTCATACAGAGGGAAAAAAGTGTTCTGATAGTCCTTTTGATTTGAGTGACATGCGCTCAATTCTTTATGCTGCCAGTACTAAGTGGCGCCTAAGATGTCTAAAAATATGTATCTCACTTTCCTAACTCATGGAGAATGTGGGAAAAAAAATCTATATTAGGCTTCATCTTGACACAGAAATTAAAGCTGATTCCAGAAAAGGTTGTTCCAATTGGAGTGGCTGCTCCAGAAAAAGTGCTTGTGCATTGATTACAGTTCTTACAGCAAATGTCTTGACCACTAAACGTGGCACCTTGAAAGGGTCAGTTTCACAAAGATTGTAATGCACCAAATTGGTTATAAGAATTTAAGTAGAAAGACATGAACGCCCTAATGAAAGATAAGGCTCGCCTGATTAGCAGATCAGTCTGACTTGATGAGAAAGTAAAGCAGGAATAATGGCAGCAACACAAATAACATTTTATGGGTTTTAATAATAACATATTAAAAACAGAAAATTAAGAAAATTGAAAAGGAAATCTGTGTTGGGTTTGCATGGCAAGGTTTTGATACCAGGGGAACTACAGGGATGGCTTCTCTGAGAAGCTGCTAGAAGCTTCCCTCATGTCTGATAGAGCCAATGCCAGCCAGCTCCCCAGCTCCAAGACATACCCGCTGCTGGCCAAGGCCGAGGCCATTAGTGATGGCAATAGCACCTCTGGGATAACATGTTAAGAAGGGGGAAAAAAACAGAAGAGAGAAGATCTTTGCAGACAGAGACAGAGAAAGATGTGAGAGCAACAGGCCTGCAGGCACCCCCAGGTCAGTGGAGAAGGAAGGGAAGGAGATGCTCCAGGCGCCAGAGCAGAGATTCCCTGGCAGCCCATGGTGAGGCCAGATGTGCCCTGCAGCCATGGAGGGTCACAGGGGAGCAGAGACCCCCTGCAGCCTGGGGAGGACCCCACATTGGATCAAGGGGATGCCCAAAGGAGGCTGTGATCCCATGGAAAGCCCAGGCTGGAGCAGCTCCGGCCAGGACCTGTGGCCATGTGGGACCCAGGCTGGAGCAGGCTGCTCCTGAAGGACAGCACCCTGTAGAACGAATCCATGCTGGAGCAGTTAGTGAAGGACTGCAGCCCATGGGAAGGGCTCATTCCAGGGAGGTTCATCAAGGACTGTCTCCGGTGGGACAGAACCCATGCTAGAGCAGGGACAGAGCGTGAGCATCCTCCCCTGATGAGGAAGGAGTGGCAGAGACAACGTGTGATGGACTGACCACAACACCCATTTCCTGTCCCCCTGCACTGCTGGAGGGGAGGTGGAAGAGAAAAGTGGGAGTGAATTTGAGCCCAGGAAGAAGCGAGAGGTGGCGGGAAGGTGTTTTAAGATTTAGGTTTTATTTCTCATTATCCTACTCTGATTTGATTGGTAAGAAATCAAATTAATTTTCCCCAAGCTGAGTCTGTTTTGCTCATGTTGGTAAGGAGGGCAGTGATAGACTACCGTTGGTGGGCACCTGGCCTCCAGCCAGCGTCAACCTGCTACAAAAGCAAAGCCACCAAGACAATTACATGATCTTACAAATAATATGCTGGAGTTTGTTCCTCAGGTATACCATGAACTTTAAATATAGTTAAATTCCTGTACCATATATAAAAGTTAGTCTTCAGCAATTAAAAAAGCAGGTTGAAGTGTTCAGTACATGTTTCCATTCTTCAGTGGAGAAAAAAATTGCATTGATATCTAGTAACAACACAATACTTTTATTTCAAGAGCAACAAGTGGCAACAGGGACACCATCCACTAGACCAGATTGCTCAAAGCCTCATCCAGCCTGGCCTTGAACACTTCCAGGGATGGGGCATCCACAGCTTCTCTGGGTAAAGTCAGTGTCAAAAAGGCACATCCTCACTGATGAGGCAGCTAATGATATTAACAGGCAAGATTCTCATAAAGGCATGAAGTCAAATCACTTCTGCCTGTGCACAGGAATAATCTGGGGACAAAACTGAGTCAGAGGACAGCCAGAATGCATTAGATTTACTCTTGTGCCCAAAGCAACACAAAATCTACTCATTCTTTAGGTTTATTTGAGAGCCTAAATGGGATATAAGAAACACTAAGTCCAGTGCTGAACAGAATCAAAATATATCCTTGCTTCATTCAAAAAAATTCTCAGAAGTATTTCATCTTGCAACAGGCTGCATCTTACTGTGAATATGGAAAGATGTGTCAGCTCCTGGTGGCAGAATACACCTTGGACTAAATTGTAAGTGACTGGAAACCCCATCATTGCAGTGACACCTGCACATATAGAACAAAGCAAAGGTTTTGGAATCCTGAAGACAAATTAAATATTGCTTGAAGTTTAAGGAAATAACAGTTTCATCAGTATTGCTTGATGTTTAGAAAGAGGGCCTATCTTTCCTTGTGTATTTATAGTACAAAGTGTGAACCCATATTAGTCCTGGAATTATTCCAGCGTGGAGAAGACGACAGCAGTGAGACACATGCGTCAAAAGAGAGAATTAGCCTATTTTTGTGAAGTGATCATGTACAAATCAAGTGCAATATAAGAAAAAGAATTCATAATAATTATTATCTCCAAGGTACTAGCATCAGTTCTTACAGTTCAAGGTTCTGTTTAATGTTTTTTCCTGTAATAGGGAAATTCCATCTTTAATTGGGCTTTTATTTGCTCCACAGGCTTAAATGAAGCAGACAATATTAAGTACAAATAAATAATTAGGCTTCATTTCTTCTGCCTGTACATTTTAGGTTTTTCTTGAGCCTTAGCCTGCAGAAAAACCACCAGACACAAACTTCATTCTATTTCTGACATGTGTTCTGTTATGGTGGTTGTTGAAATAAAACCAAGGTGGGCAGATACTTTAGGATTCTTATGCTTAGTTTTAGGTTAAACACCCAGAGGTGATCATAATAACCATATAATAATGCTTATATACTATTTTTCTAGTGTATTTGTAGGGTGAGATCCCAATAATCACAGAATAGCTGAGGTTGGAAGGGACCTCTGTAGATCACCCAGTCCAAGCCTCTGCTCGAAGCAGGGTCACCTACAGTGACCATGTCCAGTTGGGTTTTCTGCCAAGCCGCTTTCCAGACAGCTGGCCACCAGGTTAACTCTTTGGCTGCTGCTAACAGATAGGTACAGTTGCATTTATCTCACCGGCACCTACTGCTCTTTGGGGTTTGGCTATAGTTTCAGTGGACAGAGGATGCACAATGACCACTAGTGATGTTACTCATGTAAATGCACATGTTCCGGTAGGAAAAGCCAGTATTCAGGCAGCAAACAGCAATGGCAATAAGATAAAAAGGAGAGCTTTTCTTTAATGAGGAAATAATACATTGAATTACACTGAAGTTTATTTTAAATGAATACTTGATGAAGCGTGAAATGGAAAAGTATTTATCAGCCTGCGTAACAAATGATACAATGTAGCAGCACACTTGATTAATAAATGCGTATTATTTACTGTGATGGTACTTCACAAACACAGTGGAGGAGATCACCAAAGGGGACAACACAAATGATAAAGAAAAGAAGGATCAACAAAACACAGAAGTGTCATTAATCGTTCAGCCTCACAGCCATAAAGCTGAAAACTGAATTCAAATCTATTCATGTCTTTAAAGCTACATATTAAAAAAGTCCTGGTGGAACAATTTTCTTCAGATTTTTTCAGTATGTTGAAATGAAAACATCCCAAAATGTGGCTGAATCTCATTCTGTTCCAGTGGAAACCAGATAGAAATCTGTTTACATTCCCAACAGTTCATCCATCTTTCTCCAAAGGCAGACTGATTTAGGATCCCAGGAAACTGGGGTCCATGATTCTACCACAGCCTCTGGTATTTTGAAGTAGGAGCTCTCCTGACTCAACCCACCTGATATATCTGCTCAAGTGCCATTACCTTTTGTGGAAAACTAAAGAAAAAAATGAGACAAGGTAAAATCAAAGACCTGTCTTACAATAGGATGATTCATTCCTTGGAGGTGCTCACATCCCTCCAGAAGAGAATGAAAAAGTCTTCATGACTAGCTTAAACCAGATCATCCTTTCAGATGGCTAAATGATGGCTGAGATGAGCCCAATAATGTGTGCAATAGAGAGGTGTATTCTTCTCATAACGATTACCAGCAGTTAATATAATTATGAACTGTTTTTTCAGACACATATCAGCTGGAAAACAGTGTACAAAAATCCTCAAAATGACATATTAAAAGAAGAAGGAAGAGGAGGAACAGACTTCATTGTTTTCTCATGTCCATTTAAAGCAATTAAAAGGAATGCTTTGATCGCTTCTCTTTCAGATTAGCTATCCTGCAGTTTCGGAGAGATCTCTTCCCAGATCAGGAAGACGATAGGAAAATTACTTGGAATTAAGGCAGTATAAAATTCATAGGAGCGGTTAAATAAAGCGTAATTTTTTGTTAAAGTTTAATAAGTTACTGTAATTAGAGATTACTTTTTATTTTAATAACACGTTGCTCATATATGGCATGGAAATCTGATCTTAAAGAAACAAATTAAATATCAATTCCCAGAAGCCCCACCTCTGTCTGCTACTCTCCATCTCTTCTGAAAGGCTTGTCTTGTCCTAGTCTCTGGGTCTCATCAGGAGAACTCCAACACGTCAGCACAACTTCATGATAAATTCCTGTCTGTCATACTATGGCCTGGGGACTTATCACTGAATTTAGTACGTTTTAATATGGGTGCTTTGAACAACACATTACTGGTGTTAAGTTGGCAAGATCTACCAATTAAAAACCTTTAACACCTTATTTAACTGACCAATATGGCATTCCATGACTATTTGATCATGGGACCTCAATGACCTTCATGTTTGTTCAGAGGACTTGTTCTTCCCCAGGCACTGCCATCTGTCAGTTTTTAAACCAAAAATACAGCTAACCGCAAATCAAAAAATGTCACTAGTAGCAAAATACCTGTCTGGTCACATCCCCTTATAGTTGTGATGCCCAGAGTTTTCAGAAGTATCAGTCAAATGTCAAAGTCCTAGATCTTTAGAGGACCTAGACCTTTGCAGACCCTTCAGGCAGACTTAGATTATATGCTTGTAAATCACCTTTGAAAACCTAAGCTTTTGGTGGTTGGGAGTTTAACCCCTTTGTAACCCTGTTTTGCTTGGAAAAAATATTGGTATGGTCCCATAGATTGCACACAGTTTTTGGCAACAGAAGCAGAAAGGGTGCAGAGAAGAAGCTGTCAGCTTGCAATACCACATTGTGACCAGGCAGAACTTAAAGGATTTCTGAAATAAATGGTTTGTCAGACCGGGAACAATGCTGGTACTCTGAAACGGAAATAATATGCTCAGAGAAGCAAACCGGTATCCAACTTCCAAGAGAAGGTGCATTACGAGCTGGAGCATTTCCTCTGGTAGAAGAGGATACAAGGGCATGGACCTGCATCTTCTGCTCATACTAATGATTTAACTCAGCTTTCAGTCCAAGGAATACCCAAAATGAAAAGAGAAACTAATTATTAATATCCTCAAAACCCAACATAATCAAAGGCAGAATTGTTCACTGTTGTAAACGGGACAAAAATAACCATGTCCCTGCCAGCAGGCATGCAGAAAGATGTCAGCTGGGATTCGGTAGGATAAGAGTTAGGGCATGTGCAGCAGTACGGTGGGCAGATGGGAAAATCCGGAGAAATGTACAGGGTCCGACAGCACAGCCTGAGCCCTGCTGCTGCACACCCTACCCACAGTCCTCTGAATGTCAGCAGGCACTAAGAGGAATCACAAACAGTCATGCTGCCTCGTTAGGATATAGCACAAAGAAAGGTCAGGATGAGCAGAGAAGTCAGATTCACCAGTGCTGCCAAAGTGCCTCATCTCCAACCGCGCTCCTGAGACACGGCACATCCTGCACCTGACCTTAGCCAAGACGTGAAACGTTTCTTGGAAGGGCTGGGTCATGGAAAAGTTCCTGAGAAGTGCTCAGCATTGTTTAAGATGATATTCAGAGAGTCACAAGAGGGTAGAAGAGACTAAAAGGTGAGAATAATTTATTTTAAATCGTCAAGTTGATTTTTAAATGCATAATTTATCTGCCACATGAACATAGAGATTGACACAGTGGAACAAATCAGTCCAATTTAATTAATTACCTGATTCTTCAGAGGAAATGGAATGATGAAATAGTCTTCCTATGCCATGCAACTGGCCTATGCACTGAAGCATAAAGTTTCTTCATGTTTTTTAACTCGTATAATTAATCTGCTGGTAGATGGCCTCATTCTCCATATTGTTCTTGCCTTTGTACCCTCTTGGCTCCAAAAAATTTTACAGAAATAAACAAAATTTACTGTATTTGAAAATGTAATGTATGTTTTCCCTTTCACTTCTGCTGAAAGCCACTGCTGTCTGCTGTGTTTGCCCTCCTTAGTGACAAAGAAAACTCAGCAAAGGGATGTTAAAATATCAGTGACAGCTATTTGTGTCTTCTTAAACAAATTACAGATGGCTACCTTATATTTTTAATGATTGCAATCCAGTTTCAAGAAAAATCCCGTTAATTTTCCAACTATATATACAATGTTTTCACATCCTGTGGCACCTCATAAACATGCTTTTCTAGATATTTTAAGTGACTAGCAGATTTGAATGCCTCATTTTGGAGATACCTAGCTTTAAGGCCTCTTATGATGCCTCCCTTTTGAAGAGTGAGGATCTACTCTCCCCTCTGTAAACTAGCTACTGCATGTGTGTGCTGAACACAAAAGACAGATTAAAGTCACTGATAACTTTAAAAAAAAATGCAATTCTACAATTCTAATGTACTGAAGAAAAATAATTCTCTCTGGTAAACTCTTTCCTAGGGATTATTTACTAACAGATCTGCTTGTAGCAGAACATTGTACCATTTTTTAAGTCCTTGGAGAGTCCACATGAAAACTGGTTTCTCACCCTGCACCTCAATAAATTACCTTGGAGTTCCACTTGCCATCGAACCCAGATCTGAAAAATACTCTTTAAAACAAGCAGTGTTACATGATTCAGCACAAGGCAGCATCCAGGATCCTCTGGAAATGAGTTTTCCCAGGAAAGCCTGCTGCTGAAAAAAAAATCTATTTGCTGAGACCACCTACGAATATGGATTGGGAATTGAAAAATTGGTTCATGGCCTATTCAAATAAATAGTAATTCCAATCTATTCCTACAGGCTCTGCCTCAGGATATTTAGCAAACAGCTTTTAGCTATTAGCTTGGCTTGTAGCTAAATCATTTACTTAACAGAATTCCTGCATGCTGAATCCTCCTGCAGCCTGCATCCCATCCTGCAGGCACTGGCCTTGCTGGGTATCCTCTGCATATAATAGAAGGGAAATAATTTTCAGAGTACTTTGAATAAATTAACCAGCCACTAGAAATCTGCCATCCCCTTTGCTCTTCTCAGACTTCTGGATCCCATATTAAAAGATCAGCTGTTGATACCATTGACAGCTTTATTATTACTCAGTGACAGCATGTGTCAGAAAATCAGAAGAAAGCACAGCAAGAATATGAAAAGGTTGGAAGCAATAGAGACGGCATTACTCTTGCCATGGTGCGGATCAGCATCGAGTGAGGCCAGCGGGACAGTAGCAGTGACAGCTGGTGCTCAGGTGGTTTCCTTGTCCCAGACAATTTTAATGAAGTATCTGGAAAAAGGCAGAGATCATCCCGCAGAGTGCTGCCATCATAGCTCAGGTGAGGGCTCAGGAAGGACCACGCCAGCAGCTTATTCTGAAAAGTCAAAGTCGATGAGGAAGAAAAGCTCGAGTCCTCCCCGAGCAGCACGGACACCACATAGTTATTTAAATCAAGGGTTGCCTTGCATTAACAGCCATTTGGCAGTGGCTCCGATAAACCACTAAGTAACACTTTATCACTTGCCAATTCTTGACCAGTTCATGGAGCACACTGAAAGAATGTGCCATTAATCACATCAGAAAGAAACACGCTTAGTGTTTGCAACTCTGAAGTGCATGGGGGGGCTGGTTTCCACTCCTCCAAAGGCAAGTCATACTTTTTTGTTTCTGTTTCACAAACTCTCTGCCTGTCCAGCTGCTGTTGCTTTCTAGGCAGCCATGTGGATGTAGGAAAGCAAGTCAAAAGCAGCTTGTTTTCTAGTTTTGAGCTTTACAAACATCTTAATTTCAATTCCTTCTGAAAGTCTTGCCTGTTTCAAAAAAAAAAAAAAAAGATATGGCAGAAAGCAAAAGAAATAGCTGATTTAATGTCAGTGGGAAATAAAACCTGGATAAAAAGTTGCATCACATGTTATCCCTATCCCTATAATTACTTACATTTTCTCTTATTCTCACCTACTGTCTATTTTTGGTTACAATGTCTCAGAAGTGTTTCTTTCTGTGAGGGCCACAGCAGAGTCATCCATCTGCAATGACCTCAACTGCTATACAAGGAAGAAGGATTATAGAAACAGATAAATCATTTTACGCTGGTGACTGAGCCTCCCTGTACCCAAGACCATGGCAGAGCACCAACCTTCCTGCAAACAAAGCCGTACTCAGAGTGACACTCTGAAGAACTGAGTACACCAGTTCAATCAAAGTGCTTGGCTCTAACACAATAACATCTTTAAATTCATTCCTTTGGAATTAGCATGTATGTGTTTTATGTATCCTAATTATAATTTTTTTAAAAAAAGCTTTTACCAGAACAAATACATCAACTCATTGGCAGAAACAGCATAAGCAACTTCCCAGTATCTTGTGAAGTCACAAAGGGCAAACCCAGCCAATTTAATGGCAGGTTCACAGCACTGTGGTAGTTTATACCCATTACAAGGGACCAGACAGACTGGTACAGAAGAGGATGATTGTATTTCTTCCTCCTCATCTTTGACCTCACCTCCCTTTCCCCGCTGTGTCATGAGGAGTCACGACAATGCCCTTTTCCACCAGCAACTCCACACTGGACAAATTCACCCTGTGCCAGACCTGAGGACGGAGGCAGAGGCAGAGGCATAGAGATCCACGCAGAAAGTGCTGATCTTGCATGTTTCTGTGGGGATGCCCAACCTGCCTCCCTGCCCTAGTTGTCCATTTGCTGACGCTGACCCTTAGCCATGGTATGGTCTCTAGCATTCGGGTTTACCTAACACCTGATGAGATCACTTTATAATGCAAAAAAGTAGCCAGATAAGTGGTTCTAACTAGACAGAATCAATATTCTGCATTACACCAGCAGCCAAGGTAGCTGAGATAACAGAAAATGTATTCAATCCATTTTAAGCACAGATGAGTGTTCATTTACCCAAAGTATACCCATCTGCCATTTTCCCTTGTGCTGTGATTTCTGTTTCCATAAGTTGGGCCACATTATGCAGCATGATGGGTATTTTGCAGAGTGTTTCACTTACACTACGAAGGTGCAAAGCAGATGAGTCTGAGAAAACCAACATGCTGGGCAAGACATAGTCTCCAGTTTTAGATGCACAGAAGCTAGAACAGCCCAGTCCACATGAAGGACTCCAGCCCCTGCCTGCCAGGGTGATGAAGCTCAGCTAGCAAGGCCAGAGACCATGAAATCCTCCATAGAGCCCCCGGCACTCACAGGGTGGGACAAGATGCAATGGGGTAAGCATGGACTTGTTAGCCTCCCACCCCAGCACTGGGGAAGTGTGGTAGGACAGCCTTGTACATCTGCACACCACATGGCACGGTGGGCCACAGCTCAGCCTCTTCCACCAGCCAGCAGTTCTGTAGTGCATAGGTGTTCAAACACTGCTGCCCTTTAGTTTACAAGTTCATCATTCTTCTATCTCCTCTTAATATTTTCCTAATGCTACAAATCCTGGACAAAGATGTGTTCTATCTTGCAGATGATGCCTCTTTTTTGATGCTAAATTATGCACAGCAAAATGATGCAGAAAATGGTCATCTGTCTCTAATCTGTCCTCATATGAAAGTTTCTCCTTACCCATAACATTTTTGAAGAGTGCAGACCAGTACATTTCCCATAAAGGCCCATGTGACATGTATCTAACTCAGAAAAGGTTCTGAAGCACACATCCTGCATGTCTTCTTTGGCAATCTTGTTCCAGCTCCCAGTGCTCTGCAAGGCTATCAGGAACTCAAATCAGGCTCTTGGTACAGACATTATTGCAAAGTCGTTAATCTGCTTAGGGGCCACATGGGTTCTGATTTTCATAGAGAAGGAAGGAAACTTTTATAGCAGCAAAAATCTAGGATCATCACTTTGACATTTACAGAAGCATCACATGAAAATACACACAGAGCAGTTTGGACAGGCATCTCAGCGTGTTTCCTCCATATTCTCTTTAGTGTTTTTCATAGGCTTTGCAATCAAATGAATGGGGATCTTATTTCTATTATGATCTCAGATTGCTTCCACAGAGGAAGAGCTCGCTTTTAGATCTCAGGCCAAACTCAGAGAGTTATTTGGATTCAGTTCCTTCTCCTCACAAGGATTTCTTAATCTTCAACTCAATAAGGATTTTTCAACCTGCCTGCCACGATGCCACTATCAGGGCTTCCCAGCTTTGAAAATATCCCTTGGGGTTAGCCAGCTGGAGGCATCATGTGCTGAACACTTCACAGAACCAGCTAAATATAACTCCAGTGTTTGAGTAAGTATTAGCACATCACTAACCCATTTCATCCCACAACAGAGGGATGAAACGTTCTTTTCAATCTGAAATGTAAAAAAAGCATATAAATTTGTAGTTATTTCAAATACTGGACATTATATTTAAAAAATGGAAATTAACTATATATTTTATGGAAACCTAGAAATATGATGAATATTTGAGATCACACTGAGTCTAGACTGAGAGTAGGCAAAGAGGAAACAAAACATATTAGGTTGTCACAGGTTTAGGTTGTTCAACCCTAGATTTTGATCTAGAGGTTTCTATAAAAACATAAGATGCTCTTAAATCCCCTGTAAGACCTCATAACCAACATCTAAAAATTTGACATCCTGTTTATTAAGAAAGTACATAGTATTTTCCAAGAAACTGAGACACAGGAGCTCAAATACTTTGAGAAATTTCTGGCATTTTCAAATGCCTAAAAACACCCCATGACATACATGATTCCATTTTCCCCAACCAATTCTTGCCCAGAGGGTGGGACTGTCACCCACAGTGTCTAAGAGAGAGTCAGGTGAGTCACACAAGGGAACAGCGATCTTGCACCACGAAGGAAGTCTGGCTTTCTTCTCCTCCAGCAAGTCCATCAGACTCCCTGTGGTACCAGCCCAGACATCTTTTTTGCCAGCACTACAGGCTGTCTGGGAACAGGGCTGTGGGCAAGTTTTTCCTGCTGGTGGCTTTGCCATCTTCAGAGCTGGATGTGTGCACTGTCATCACCTCTTTATAGATGTAAGGGTTTCACCGCCACTGCATGGAAAGAGGAGAGAAAATAAGAACAAGGAAAGTCTCCCTTTCTTACCAAAGGAAACCTTTTACCAGTGGAGAGAACAGGATGGGCAGTTACAGCTTCATGGAAAACAGGGGGAGCAAAGCCCTCCCAGAAGGCCTGCCACAACTCACAGCCCTTGAACTCTTGAAGACGCACAGTAATGAGCAGCTGAATCCCAAACAATGTCCATGGGACATATGAATGCAAAAAATCATGTTGCTATAGAAAAGATAAAAATCCTACTAGCAAGACTAAGTAAGGGCATATCTTGCAACTCACAAGAACTCTATCTTGCAATATATCAACGGTTTTGGTTAAACTTTGATTGGAACACCATGTCCAGGTTTGGGCACTGTATGGGAAGAAAGAGTCATCTCTGGGAATCCAGAAAAGAGCAGGCTGGAAGGAACTTCATACTTATGGGCATAGTGAGGCATTGGAAGAGGACAGCTGAGAAGACGGTGGGGTCTCTACAATCAGAGCTTTTACGAAAACATTGGATAATTTGCAATCATCAGTTATACAGACACAAATTAATCCTAGCTGAGGGAGGAAAGATAAGAAAGACAGACTCTCAAGGTAGCTTTTTTTGTTTCTCTAAAGTGCCAGGTTTTTCTGACAGTCCACCCGCAGGTTAAGAGAAAGTCCTTCTGCATTTTAGTAAAAAAAGGTGCATAGTGTGGGAAAGAAAAGCTATTTAAGCAGGCTATTTTTTCTAAGCAAACCAACCAAGAAAATGGCAGTCTACCCAACACTACCAGAGTCCCAACACAAAGCAGCCTGTAACCTATATCTCTGAGGGGTGAGTAGGAAAACTCAGCCGGCCTCACTTAGCTCCCTCTGTAACATAGGTGTTCC
>NW_010239187.1:51823-92284 GCF_000690775.1 Eurypyga helias
GGATGAAGGGGGACATTTTCACCTTCAACCTTAACAATGTCTCTTTAAAGCTTTTTCCCATTTCAGCTGCAGTAGGGCTAATTCAGCCTGCCCAGTGGTGGGTCATCACCTGCTTCCAGCTTCCTTTATGTTTATGGACACAAATGCCACACACCATTCACAGTTTAATTTCCTTCTCCCTCAGCAAAGAAAAGCTGTCTTTCTTTCACCCTTAACTCTTTAATTAATAGATTTCTAGATATCAATACCTACCCCCTCTGTGTTAGACATGCCATTACTACACCATCTGATTGCTATCTTAGGGGATTATGGGACTGCTGCAAGCAGGAGACAACAGGAGACTATTGACTGGCCTAGGAGCACACAGATTTCAAGCCACTAAGGGAAGAGGGTTGTTAAGAACAGCAGACACTCGCCTACCCTGGGACAGATCAAGGACTGGATTTCCCAGAAGCTGTTCTCCCAGAAAGTCTCTCAAAATACGACCCAGCAATCCATTAAGTTTAAGAGCAAGCAAGCCAGCAACACGCAGATGAGCCAGCTCTCAGGCTCAGTAATGACTCAATTCAAAATCAGTAATGCCAAATACATAGAACATCAACGCATCCTTGGGAAAAGCAAATCCTCATAAATCTGGGGAAAAGAATTCCAGGAAGTTTTTGTACTGACATGTATTCAGTGATACCAGAGGAGAGAAAAATATACAAACCTTTCTCAGGATACTGCTTGTACGAGTGTGTAACAGAGATACTCCAAAATAGGTGGATTATCTTTGCAGCCTTCACCCATTGATCTCACAGATTACAGGACTTGAACACCTACAGGCAAGTATCTTTTTGCTGGCCAGAAATCCCTCCTTAGTGAGCCTATTCATTTCAGCCAGCATGCTTTGGCTCATTCTGTGCAGTGTGAGCAACCAATTCATCCCTCCTGGGGAGCTACATGGAACTAGACTTTGACTCCAGAACCTTCACAACACATTCCTCTGGAGGAAAAGTCCACTTAGCAGAAGAGTCCACAACAGAAAATTGTATCCAGCCTCTCAGGTTATTCACCTTATGAGTCTCTTGCACAGAAAAATGGTAGCTCTGCTTTTATCCTTAACTTCTGAAACAGTACTCAGTTACCATATATTTAGCACTTTTTTAGCTGTTCACGTTCCAATACAAATCCTTCACCCAGTGATAAAAAGGTTCTAGAAAAAAACCATAACAATTCAAGCTTAATTCCTTGGTCTCTATAGGATTTCACTGACTTGCCCCAGCAATTAATTTGATTCAGATATTTTCCAGCAAACTGATGCCCCTTCTCTGAATAGTACTGGTCTGGGTCACTGTTATGGGTCTTGTTATGGGAGCAACCATTAGCACAGTTAGGCCACTATTTACAGCTGTAGTGTGTTCACAGCCCTTAACACGGATGTGCATGTGGACCGACCATGTAGCAGGGCATGTCATGTAGTGAATATACTTCCAGGTACTAGAAGTTGTGGCCCTCACCAGGCACCGGTCCTTCTGCAATGGTTTTCAATGTGACTTCTCAGGGAAAGTGCCTTTTCCCTTCCAGTTCCTGACCTACCCCTGACTGAGTATTGAGAAACTGTCCTCCAGAGCATTTAGGCACTGCTGGCTCACAGCATACACCATGGCATCACCTGTTGTCACACCAAAAAAATACTTGAGCCTAATAGTGTAGCTAAACCATGACTTTAAAAGTGTCTCCATGTCTTGATGTTTTGTGCCCTTCCCTTCTCTTCCCTTCCCTTCTCTATAGTTGATGTCAAAACTGGAGGATAAGAAAATACAAGAATTAGAATCAAACTAAAAAAATCAGTTGTAATCTCAGAACCAGATAAAGTCCCCCCAAAAAAACCCAGCATTTTAATCCAAAATTCTGAAAATGAGGTACACCCGTAAGTTACCTTCAGCAGAAGACCTTCTCCATATTTCTGTTCCAGGCATTTCCAGCAGAACTGAGCTGAGGGAAACTTCTGATAGAGTGAAGCCTGCTTGGGTAACGGGAGATATAATAAATAGCAGACATGGTAGCAGAAGCAATAATGTTTTTATATTGCCGTCTGGAAAAGCTTATTAGTATTTTTTCCATTTTGCAATTTTCCCCATAGCAGCATTAAAGAATGACACATACTCTACCTGTAGGGTTTATGAGAAAGGCACCACATGCCTTCTACATGAGAAGATATTCACAGTCGTCGCACCATCAAATCAGCAGTTTCCTAACTCCATATAGCTTGTTTACCCAGCAAATACATGTTCTGGACAGGGTACGTGCCAAATGCTTGTCACTGGGCTGTTAGTGCCCATTGTTTCCTGCCAAACAAAACTGAAGCATGTGCTTTTTTAATGAAATTGCACAGAAAGACATGTTAGAGCTTTCTATTAAAAAAAAAAAAAAAGGAGACTCTATATGAAATCACAGCTCTTTATTCAAGCAGTATCACAATCAACTTGATAACGTTTCAGTTTTTCTATCACTACCAGCTGTGGATGCAGAGTAAGCCCAAACTTCATGCAATATGGTCTTGTCTAAAATTTATATGTAAATTGTGTCCAAAAAGCTTTACAGAAGTAAATACACAGCTACAAGGAAAAATAGCAGAGTCTGAGAGAAGTAAAAAGGAGCAGCAAAGACCTGGAGAGTAAAGAGGCAAAGAGATGCAGGTATTCTTGGAGGCAGCCACATACAGAGGATCACAGCCAGAAGGACAATGGCTGGGGAAAAACCTCTGCAGAAAGGCGAGAGAAAAGGTTCATGTAAGCTTAACGGGATCCCTAAACCTTGCATCACACCCAACACCTATTGAAAGGCATTTCACTGGGAGTGAGGGCTGCCCTGAAGCTCTCAGCAGACCGAGCTGGCTGGACATGCTTGAGAACACGGTTTCAGATGAAGCAGAGCAAAATGAAAGGGAAACAACTTTTCAAATAATCCTTCTAACGTAAACTGGTAAATGCAGATGAACCATACATGCATTTTTGCAGCAATAAATGAAATTAGTTTTGCAGCTGTGAACCCAGAACTGCATTTTGAGTCTACTACTAACTCTGGGTTCTGCTCTTTGTGCTTAAACTAATTAGATGAGACAGTAACAGAAGAAAACAATCTAAATTTACTGTGGCTGTCATTAGAAATGCATGAGAAACTGCTAGAAAATAGGTATTTCAGAAACAGCAGAGCAACACTAGATTAGATTTATTCAGCTATTGTGCAACGTTACATATCATTTAAGCATCAAAGGAAAATTCCTTCGCTAATCTTTATGATTTACATAAATATCGGTACATTAAGCAAAATATTATCATTAACTGTTGCACATTTATATACAAGTTGTTCCTGTCTTCCTTTTAGCACAGAACAAACTAGAGAAATTTACCACAGACATTTAAATACACCTGTCTTTAAAATATCAAAAGAAGAAAGGAAAATCTTTGATTTAAAAGAAGGGATTGATTGAAGTTATTTATACATGGCAAAGAAACCTACTTCCACTGCAAAGCACATCTTCTAGAAAAAGTCTCCCCGTATCTAGTCCAGACAATGACATATGCATTGCAGTAATAACACAGATGCTACGGGGCTTTGGCCTTACATAAATTTAGATTTCTGGATCTCAAAATGTATACCTTCTGAGTAATCATAATGTAATTACTTAAACCAGATTACTTGATTAGAACGGCATGTTAATATAAGATTCTTGTCATTCAGATTTTGCTCTTAACTATCTTCCCTTTTTCCCTGGGTAATCATCATTACAGTAATGACAATGATAAAGGCCCATATGTTTCTTTGTCTTACACACTGCTGATTGAGGGAGCGTGGTGCAAGTTAATGTAAAACGAGCTTCCCAGCGCACTGTGCCAGATAAAGATGCCTACGCAGAATTACTGAGAGCAGCCGCCACCCCAGAAAGCAGGGCACCCAGCGTCTGGAAGGCTGCCAGCTGCGGCGGGGGTACGGTTCATCAGGGATTGCAGAATGAGCATGGAGCGGGAGGCGGAACACACGGCACAGGCTTTGCCATGGATTGCTTTATCATAACCGCAGATACCTACGTTTGTTGAGATGAAAGAGGCTAACGCTGCCTGATGGGGTATTAACGTGCAATGTGCAGGAAGCACACGCTGCAGATGTCCCAGCCAGCACAAAACCTGGTTTTTGAAAGCTGGCAGCTCCACGAACAGGGGTCACTCGTGCCTGTAAGCCACCTCTTGCCTGGGGCCACATCTGCCACTGGTGTAACTGTGCCCATGCAATTCTCTCTCAGGTAAGCATGGTCCACACCAGCCCTGAATGACTCGAATAGCAGTACTGCAATTGTGTCCGCACCAAGACTTGGCACCAGGACAGCCGTCCCAGTGGCTGAACTTCAGGTGCAGATGAGTTCCCAGTGTATGAAAAATCAGTACACATCACCGGCCTGCAGCTGTGGCTCCCGTAGTGCTCCGCACTGATTTCTTGTGATCACAGCAAAGAGCACAGCTTGAGAGCAAGGTTTATGAGAAGATCTGGTGTCACATAATAGGAAGCTTTTTGCAATAGCCTTTGCTGTCCAGACAAGTAAAGGAAGTTTTCATAGCTGTATTTAAGCACTTCTGCCACTACTCAAACAAACTGGTATCTTTTTGCTCTTACAGCCTACCCACGGACAACAGTGGGCCCTGTCATACAGCAGCACCAGCTGCTCTCCCTGGCTTGTTTACTTGTTCCCACTTAATCTAAACACTTTTTTCAGGACAGGGGACCTCCATCCTCTTGCTGTGCTCCTTGCAATGTGAGAAACTGAAGGTGGTTGGTTTTCTCTTTCAAAGGCTTCATGTATCACTCCTTGATGTTGGATGCTGCATGTGTTGTACACTGTGATTTATCATTTAATGATAATAATTTAATTAATTTAATGATCATTTAATTTAAATAATTTAATGATAATTTCATTTAATCTTGGCTGCTTAGCAGAAAAATCCTGTGCTGGGCTGGCAGTGATCATGTGAATGTATACGCATGGACTGTTGACCTGAATGCAAACAACAACTACTCAGTATGTCCCCTGCTGAAATGCAGAAAGATACCCTGAAAGCAAAATACCTTCATGGCACTACCCTCATGTTTACATTTTTCTCCTGGTCAATGATTAAAAATTGTGCCTATGAGAGACAGAGGGAGAATAAAGAAGACAGGAGAAATTGCTGCTACAATGCTAGACTGACTAAATTGCTTCTGGCATCTCAAATACTTTCTTAGGTTCAATGCACACATGGGAAAATCACTGGCACACACATTTTCGAACTAACCACCAGTTTTTGTGAACTTCATTCATGTAGAGAGAAGATCAATTTAAAATAACTTGGCCTTGGTTTCTTCAGAGGTGTTGAGCATTACTGTTTCACATTGACCTGAATCTGTGCCACGGATGCTCTACCCTTTTGAAAACCAGTCCCATCCTGGCCACACAACATCTCTGTTTGCATCTGAATATGTGTTCCTTGATGGGTAGCACATAATTAGATTGTTTTTTCCAGTGTTCAAAGAAAGAAAGGTAAAGAATGTCACTGAAGTTCAAAGTACTCATGTGTTTGATTCCCATCTCCGTTGTTGATCTGGGAGAGAGTTTCTCTTCCAAAGAGAAGCTTGGCCTCGTTAATGCTGACATTAATCCTTGACAGCAAAAGGAAAGACTGGTTCTTTAATTTAAAGCAGATTTATTGATTGCATTCATAAACAAGAAGGAAGAGCTGTGATTTATGCATGACCTTTATCCTCCCTCTTCATTTTAAAAAAGCAAAATAAAACAATTCTATTGACCTCAGCTGTGCAAGGTTTCTGGGATCAGGTACTGCACTGTTACCACCCAGCCCACCTCCCTGCCACAAAATCCCCTATTGATTGCTCATGGTCTTGATGAATTGACCTTGATTTTCTCTTTCCAAGTGAAACCTTATATGCTGCCTGGAAAGGATTCCAACAGCTTGTTTAACTGTGCAAGGAATAGCTTTGGGGTGGAGGCCACACTCCTTGCCAACACCAATTGCCTTGTGGAAAGCTTTCTGGCTTAGAATGCACTGAATGCTTCAACACCCATCACAGCTTTTCCTCTTCTTTCTTAAAAGTTGTTTAATCTACACTTGGGCAGGTACTTTAAATGGGGTGGGAGATCTTACTGGGGAATGACAGAAGGTCTCCTTAGGAAAACAACCTGAAAGACTCTCAATCTTTTCTGAAGGTTGCAGATGATAAACCCCTTTTTTTGGCATGACAGAGGGAAGACAAGTCCAGCATTAGCAAAGTTTGCTATTTCACATCACAGCTGACCTCCCTCCACAATATATACTCAAAGCATATTTGTTGTTTCTGGAAGAATTATGTCTGACAGGAGAAAAGAGCTGCCTCTTGAAAATTCAAGGTAGCTATTCATCAGAAGAGATGTCAAAAGCTTTAATCATGACCACTCAGTCAAAGCCTTCCTTCTGACAAAAAACATTTTCTTTAATGATGCAGATAAAGATGACAGACTTGACTGATAGTTGTTGTTCACTTTTGTGCTGTTAATATTTACCTTCATGGACAGAATCACCCATATTCTCAGCACTTCACGGTTTTTGTGTAATGAAAATTGCAGAGATTTTAATTTAAAGGGTTTTTTTGGTTGTTTTTTTAGATAGGTCTTCATCTGAAAGGGAATAAAATTGTACTGATTTGGAGTGATTTGGTGAAAAGCAAAAAGCAGTGATTTGGTGAAGGCTGGCCCTTCAATCCTTTGCTACAGTATAAACAGAAAACCTAGCTCAAGGTAGCGTTGCTTTATTCAGTTTTGCTTCTCTATTCCTGCTTAAACTTTTAGAGAAGGGGTCCAACATGCTCTAAGTCAGATCTGTAGTAAAGCAAGATGGAAGAGAAGGTCACAGAGTGGGTCTCATAAAAATGCTTTAATTTCCAGGGCACCCCTTCTGGGCTGCTCATGCACTGTGATTTTTCTGTAGAAACCAATGATGTGTATAGACATTAGCAGTGCTTTCATTGTCTTGCTTCTTTGAGCATAAAACATTTATTTCAGGCAACAGAAGACAGAACTCAAGTTTTTTTTTCATGGAAATACAGGACTAGAAGGGATGTCCAGGGTCACTGGGTCTTGACTTGCTCTACAGTAAATGTTCCATAAAGACCTTCATGAAGTGAACAAGTTTCACCTTTAAATGTTAGGTATTTTGTCTTCATTGCTCTTGTGCCAGAGCCTCCTTTCTGTGATGGCAAAAAAATATTCTTCTCATTTCCCACTTAAATTTATTCTTGGAGCAGGATAGGGAGTAGGTAGGCAGTTGAAGCAGTTGGGGAGGCTCTGCTTAACCTTGGTAGTGAGGTGGGCTAAGGTTTTCCTTTCTCCTGAAGAGCACAGGAGGAAAACAGCGAAAAACTCCCCATCTACATAAAATCCTTCCACAGCACACAGAAATGGATGTCTCCCATCACCCTATCCACATGCAAAGTTCCCTGTCAAGCTATGACTAGCTGTCTCAGTCACTCAACATAACCACTGCCCCTTAGAGAGACACTGGCCTATTATCTGACGAAAAGCTTCCTGAACTTCCTGAACTAAGTTCATACTTAGTTTAGCCCTACCTCCCACAGCCCCACAGGAAGTGGCCAGCCCTCCTTCACCTTCTCAGCCTCCCCCTGACGCAACACAGGACCCCAGCACCTCTCTTGAAGAGTCCTGGTGCCCATCCCTTCCTGCTTTTCTGTGGCATCTACTTTGCCATTACTGCAAAACTGAATTACTGCCTGAAGGACCCAATATGCAGCAAAATAATGTTTTGTCTGTGTGACTGAGAATTTTCAAGGCAAGATTAGGTCTTGTGCCAAAATTGTCAATACTGTTTAAACAATCGTTTCTTCTCCAGCATCTACTTCACTCTTTCATTTCCTCCTCTCCTTTCCTTTCTGCCACCTCCAGTTAAATTATAGACAGTGATAATGTCCTCTTGCTAACTTCAGCTCACAAGAAGCAAAGCTCTTTTTATTTCTCTCAGAGAAGATCCTCCGTCTTCCCTTCATTGTGCAAACAACCCTTCCCTGTATCTGCTCCTCTGCAATTAACTCTTCCTTGAGCATTCACAGCCAGAGCAGAGCACAACATTCCAGGAGAGCACTCATTGATGAGATTATATCCAATGGAAACATCTTGCCTTGTTCATCCTGGGAATGTATTTGTGTATTTCACAGCTGTAACACAGTTGTTGCTCATAGTTGTCCCATGATTGCTGCTAATTACATCCAGCTCTTAGTAACTCAGCTCTTTTTTTCTGATCAGGATGAATTTGCACATTATTGCAGAAGATGCTTTTCTATGACCTCCTAACTACACACTCCTGTGCTTTGTATTGTTGCCCTTTCTTTTTTTGTTTCTGTTACTGCACTTTTGAAGACTATCCTCTTCTTCCTGTTTGACATATAAAGGTCTCTTTGAGGTCAGTGTCTTCCAGCTTGCCTTTTCATAGCCTCCAGCCACTCCAGCAGCCACCCCTTGTGATCCTGCAGACCACAGGCATTTTGTACACGGCGGCTACTGCAGACTGTGAGAGGAGAGAAACGAACAGATCTCTCTCTAGCACTTCCTTACTTAGCACTTTCACATTTCTAATTTAACTTCCATCATCTGTTCTTGTCTCTGACAAACAAGAAAGGTGATTGCATTGACACAGGCCATCTGTGTACTTTAAGGTGTAAGAATAAAAAATGTTCTTCTGCCGTCATAGAAAACAGTCCAGAGGAGTTGTGCATTAGGTATCAGAGACAATTTTTAATTTGGACAAGTATGCATTTGAAGCTTTTGTTAATTCACAGAAGTTCGCTTCAGTTTTGTCTTAACACTGTGAAACTACATTTTTTAAAATGCTTTGGGATAACAGGTTTATTTTCACCCTTATAAAACATAACAAAAATGTTTTTTCAGCTTACTGAAATAAATATCTTCCCTTTGAAAGTCCCTTGCTGACATCAGCTCTGAGGAATTCCTGGTGCTGGTTCGTTAAACTTACATCATACACTACTTAAAGTAGAGGAATTTAGCTAGAATTACACCAATATAACGCCCCAAATAGGATAGTATGATAGTAGGGTAATTATTTGCAAGCTTAGTACCATGTATTAATTCCAAGAACTGTCATTTGCTCACTCTGTATTTATTTGCATTCTGATTTATCTCTTTATACTTATTTGAAGACTTCAGTTTTATAAAGATCAACAAATAATAAAACGCAATGGATGTTAGCGATGTTCTATTTAAATGACCTGGAGAATTTATTTTGAGAGAGGTAAAGATGGTTGGGTAAGAGGACTGTAGACCTAGAAAGACATCTAAAGTGGCACAGAGATGAGAAGTGTTCGAAAGATGCGATGAACATCCCCAGAAATTGAACAGAAAACAAGAACCAAATGGGCTAAAAAGAATATGGAACACATAGAAGTGAAAGAAACTGTAGACAACAGGGCAGCTTCTGTAAATCTCCTTCAGACACCTACTTCAGTGCTCAGAAGCCCAAGGACTCTCACCCTCGGCAGCAGACATCTAAGCCAGTAGTAACAAAACAGCAGCACCACTAGCACTGAGAGAGATTTGGGTGTTATACACATACACCTTGACCCTTAAGTTGTTTGGCTTCATAATGGTGAAGCCTCGAGGTAAGAGAGTAAAACCAAGTGCCTGTAGATAGTTTTTTAAATGATAGATACTCAAGCACATAGCAACTAAATGAAAGAGCAAAGCATTATTAAAAAGAAAAGATTTTGTGGAGTGTTTGTTGTTAAATGCCATTTTCAAAGGTGTCACAAAAAATTGGTTTTCAAAGCGGAAGAAAAAGGAATTCTTATTATTTGAGCTGCATTCTTAGGAAGTAATACAGTTGTCTGAAGTAATGTGATATTAGAGTATTTTGAGAAGAAGAATGAGTTTATTTTTTTAATTAACTTGTAAATCTCTCCAAAGCTCCTAATCCACTTTAATGGGATGCACATCAACATGGACTAAACCCACTTTACTATTTAATAAATTATTAGGTGGCATGTTCTATTGTTCAATATGGAAATCTCCTATCTGACAAGGATAGGATAAAATATATCGGCATAAAAGAAAACATCCTGTCTTCTGCTATGTCATTTTTAAAGATTTAGGTTTAAAAATGTTGAATGCATCGGAATATGCAGCAATATACAGCTAAAAAAGAATGATCCCACTCAAACATGCTATTACAAATCTATTGAAAGATAATTTGGGCAAAGAGAAATACTTTTCACTTTGTTTAGATGAAAGAGTCATGAGACAATATTGATGATTACAGTTAAATATCCATATCGTACTGTATTAAAAGAGTAACTAAGCTCCATGAACAAAAAAACCCCAGATGTTTATGAATCTAACGCCTGAAATTAATTTTTTTTCATCAAAAACCACACACTTCCTAACAAATGGTGAACCAAATCTGTGGTCTCTTACCCTTATGAAAAAGTACAAGAGCCTGTAGTGATAGGACAAGGGGTAATGGGTATAAATTGAAATCAGGGAGGTTTAGCTTAGATATCAGGAAGAAATTCTTCACAGAGAGGGTGGTGAGGCACTGGAACAGGTTGCCCAGAGATGTTGTGGATGCCCCATTCCTCGATGTCTTCAAGGCCAGGCTGGATGTGGCTTTGCGCAACCTGGTCTAGTGCAAGGTGTCCCTGCCCATGGCGGGGGGGTTGGAACTAGATGATCTTTAAGGTCCCTTCCAACCCTAACCATTCTGTGATTCTATGATAAGTAACCAAGTATTCATGTGGCATTTCACTGCCACACATGAAGCAGTTCAGACAAAGCAAAACACTTAATCCCCAAAATTATAAAAAATAACAAATAAGTGAAAACTGTAAAGAAAATATAAAGGGAAGTGTTTTGCAAGCACTGAAAATCACTAGTTCAAGACACTTCTGGAAAAGGGAGTTTATAGTGTCCAGTGATGATGAATAAAAATATGAAACAACATAAATACAAGAAGTATAAGAACAAAAGTATGAGTCATATGCACGTGCTTATTCAGACTTTGGAAGAGGTAGCATTATGGTTAGCCTCCATTGGCCAGAATTATCCGTAACTGTGCTATCAACAGTAGCCCACGGGCTTCATGTGTTTTGCTAATTTTAATCTTGATCTCAAAACACTAAACTATCTATTTCAGGATCATTAAAAAAATGTGCAAAATATGCTCAAGCTTCATGAGAAACTATTTTCAAGCATTACATTTTTAAAAGTAAAATGTTTCTTATTACTGAAGCTACTTTGATATGAAGAGAACATTTTCACAAGAGTTCTGACAGTATTATTAGCTGAATTCCAATTTGTAAAAATTATATAGGATTGATATAAGAGAACAATTAAAAACTCTTCTATATGAAACACATTGTCTACATCAAAAATTAAATCCCAAGATCCTAGAAATTCTTGCACATGAAATTTTTATCACTGACTATGAATTTTTTTGAATCAATGTATTTCTCTGAGAAGTTGTTCTCATGTTGTGGTTTAGCCCCAGTCATCAACTAAGCACCACACAGACGCTTGCTCATTTAAGAATTACATAACATGCAACGAAAATAAATGTCTTACAGAGTAAGTGAGTGTGACACATGTAACTCTCAAAGCAGCCACACTCAGCAGTTCACAGATCTGCAACAGCTCTCATTAAGTCCCTATATTACCACTCACACTAGCACTTCTACTCATAGGAAAGGGTTTTTTTTAATAAATTGTTTTTCAGACCACCAAAAAGTTGCCATCACTGGATAAGGCTAGTTTTAAATTGAGAGATCAAGACATATTCTAAGAGGGATTACAGGCAATTAAGCGAGGTGGTTTACCATTAATTTTGTAAGAATCCTGGGCACCAATCTTTATAACTTGGCCTTTCCAAATGCCAAGCAGGAAGAGAGCAGCCTGTCACACAAAAGGCCAGGCGTACCAGTGGATGTCTGCACAGGTGCCTCGCTCAGGCCTTCTCCATGGCTGCCAGCTTCCATGCACAATTTAGACTCCAATGCCCTCATTCAGGGACAGACGCTGATGGGGAGAGTAAAGCGAAAGCACTGCAATGAGGGGAGTGAGCAAAGGAAAAGAAGACAGAAAATCAAGAAGTTGTGGGGTGTTGGAACAAAGGAATTAGAGCACTACTGAAGAACTAGAAGATTGACACATAAACCACCACCCCCATACCTTCCCCCCCTTGAATTCACAGCCATCATGCTGCAGGCAAATGCCTTTAAGACCAGAGCAGAGAAAAATCCACTGTGGACACAATCTCCACCCCTCCTGAGGAGTGGGGTTATCCTATGAGGTGTGGAAATCTTAAGTAACATGAAGGCACTTCTCTGTGGGTGAAGACTCCTTTGGCCCCCCGTCTCACCCCTCTCACATGGGAACTCCACGTGGGAAAGGTCTGGGCCCAGACCACCCTATTCTCAGAAATCAAGGTGCCTAATACTGTGATCTAAATTATGACTGAAAGACAGAACGTTCCTGAATTCAGAGTGCATGGTCAACCTTAATTCAATTCATTTTGCATCCAGTGAGTAAATTGAAAGTTTTAAAGAAAATAATAGGTAAGTACCCCATTATTTTGCTAAATACAAGTGCTTGCTTTTCCAGCTTAAACCTTTCTCCATTTTTGTACCTATCTTATTCCTAAGAAGATACAAGCTGATCTATCATACACCTCTATGAAACCTCAAGGAAAACTTGAATTTGAATCTTCAGTATAGGCACAGTCAGATAGGCACACCCCCAATAGTGCTGGAGGAAGAACTTCTTCATGAAAAGATTACTTTCTCATTCTAGACTTCCTCTGAAATAAAACTGATGTAACAGTGTGGATTAGCTGATGATCACAATTTAACATGAATACAAAAAACAGTCCTTCTGAGGCATATGAAGTTATCTCATTACTACTGAAGAAAATAGCAGCACTATGTGTTATCACACTAATTTTCAGTCGTTTTAAAACACATGATTTCTTCAAACTAAATACTATAACTTACAAAGCAAAACTTAATTATTTCAAAACAGCCCATAGCAACTTTATAAGCAATTTAATTTTTAATAACCTTCACCGATAGAATGTTAATTGTAACCTAGAGGTTAAAGTAAGCACAGTGTGGATATAATCACCCCTCCTCAGAGTCCCTTGGAGTCACTGTACAGAGAAGATTTAATCTCAGCAGCCATAGCTAAGCAGTATCAACTCTCTCCTATTGAGTGGCAAAACTTACATAGTGATTCACAGTGGTTTACAACTACAGAGATTACCATCTCATAGTAATGGATGCCACAGAGTGTATTTCTCTCCTTGAAAGAGAAATCTTCCTACCCATAAATGGGACCAGAAAAACCAAGTGAAGCCTACAGTTGCTGAGCACTCAGTGGGAAACCCACTATCACTAGAAGGGTCAATCACTCCAGCAACAGCAAGTGTTTCCTAGCAGACCCGGCTATTGGCTTTCACTCCATGGAGATCTCTGTAAGGTCCCAGAAATTATTGCAAGATGAGAACTTTCCTTTTTCCATCCATGGGCGATGAAGCCAGTTACATGGAACTGCCCAGCATTACATTTTAATCCATGGTTCCTTGGGTTTTATGGTATGAATTTCTACTGATAATCTGAATTTGCAGGTTCCTGTACTTTCTGGAGAGGTACTCTCAAAATTTAAACAAACTCCCAAATGAGTTAAGAATGAGCTATTCCTGTTATACCTGGTCATGAATCACTCCACAGTCCCACTCTGGATTTTAAAAGAAGTCTTTCATTCAGTTGCTAAACAAAGGAGGTGAAGCAGATGGTAAACTATATGAGGGAAATATAAAAATAGCAAGATGCAGAAGTGTTCACACTGGCATCATGGAAGAAGCTTATGTCTCCAGATCCAAGAACCAAGTCAGAAGACTCTAGTCTATCACTGCCAAAATTCCCCAGTTGGATGGGTGGGTCCCCAGGTTCTCTTGGCACCCTGTGTTTTGGTGCACGCACAGCATAGCACAGAACCAGAGCTAAGCATCTTTCTAAAACCCACTTCAGGCCAGACATTAGGCCCCTCACGCTGTCATTTCTGCTTCAGTTTAAACCCTGGTAGGCAGTTGCAACTCTGCAAAGTTCCAGATGTGCAACTTTCTCAGGCATGTCAGTCTGAAAATGAGGTAAGTCTTGCTCCAGCTTCTAAACAAGACCCTCAAAATAGGCAATTTTTTTCATGTAGATGTGAAAACAGTAAAGCATCTGACTCGATCCAGCGCTAGAGAAGGTCTTGTCAGAAAGCCCCATAAAGCCCATGGAAAGCCACTTGCCAATTTCAAGTCTGATTTGGATCAGACTTTTATTGCATTACTTATAGCTATGGAATCCACAGGTGTAAAGAAGCACTGCACAAAAATCCTTAAAAAAAAAGAAACAGAAACGAAACACCCCGTGATTTCACATTCCAATTACAAAATTTGAAGCTAAGGCAAATAGTCAAAATAAATGTGTTTTCACAGCTGCTCATAATAGCTTAAAATATATAAAGCTTGAGTTATAAGTAATTTTTCTACTTTAGAACTGCATCATAACTTCCGCCCCCATATGCATTTGCTCAGAGAGCCTGCTAAAATAATTTGCCAAGAACGGGAGTGCATTGCCATCTGCTAACAGCTGAATGAGACTGGAGCAAGCTTTACCCACTTTTTAAAAAAAAAATCTTGTCTTCGTATTGCCATCAATTTCTTCTCATCCTTCGTCTTGACGTGACCTGTTTTCGGTTTCTGAATAAATCCTGAGGTCATGAATAACAGGAAGAGTAATAACAGGCAAGAATTACTGAAGTCAGAGAAGAAGAGCACTAAGCTGGCCACAAAGTCTGCCTCTTTATAACTACATGATTATATTTACATTTTCTTATTTACAGTTTCAGTGTATTTTATAGCCTGCCAATTCTCAATATTGCAGGGCTCAGTGCTCCTCCTGCTTCCTTTCAGAAATGATTCTGTAACCTAACAGTTCTCATTCCCACAAAACATTTCTTCATATCACGGGAGCATTCAGGATGACCCTTGCTGTATGTATCTCAGCTTTTGCTTACTTCAGAGAAGTTTTGACTGTTCAGCGTTATATAGCTGACCCCTAGAGAAAGGAAAGTTATAACCCTTCCCTCTTTGCCAACGTTAATTTGATGCTGTGGCTCTGCAGTTACTTCTCCATCATTTCTATACAAGGTTCCACTGTGGAGCTACACTTGTAACGGGACCTTTCTTTTTCGTAGTGGGAACCTACTCACCCATCACGAACAGCATCCCAGCCGTTCCGAGTATTTCTGATTTAACATTTCTTCTGGTTAGTGAGAAAATGTCATGTGATTTCTGCTGCATCAAGAGAAGACTCCAGCAAGCTACACAGCCCAAGGTCACATTCAGATGCCTTCAGGGAAGGAGATATTCCTGCACTTGTCAGCTAAATAAAGGAAACAGTAAAGGTCTCCATGGTGTTTTGGCAAAGAAGAGTCAGAGAAGAAAGTGGGAACAAAGCCAGACTCAGGTATACAGCTCAGACACTGTGTCTACCTCCAAAACACCCATGCAAAGCAGCAAAGATGCATCTCCTTGGGGCTGAGATTAAACACATCACCTTCTCCATCTTGCACAGGCATATAATTCTGAATAATTTTATCAAAGGCAGCATATCTTATAAACAGATACTGCATTAGTGCAATCATGTATGACAACTAATGTTCCTACAAATTGGTATTATAATATTACATTTTAATAAAGCCATATGATGGGTATCCTCTACTTATCTCTCACTTGCACCCACCTTCTTTGTAGAGTGTGGAGGCAGAAATTTTCCCAAATTAGTTTAAAAAATTGGGGGAGGGGGAGAGAGCATTTCTTTTTATTTCCTACACTGCAGCTCAAACATCAGAGCTCACTGTCACTCATCTGAGATGAACTGGGAAACCAGTCTGTGAAAAAGCAATCTGCTCTTATTCTTTGCAAGAGAGATACAATTTTGCTTGGTTTACCTCATTAGTTGTAAATTTTGCAAGTGATAAAGTAGAGTCTGAGAAGTTTCATGAATTTTATTCCTCAATTCTGTTTATGTCAACACAGCATATATTACATTCTCACATTTTACTCATTTAAATTATTTCATCTGTGGTCCAGAGTAGACAGAATAGTGCCAGAGGTCTGAAAGGTGAAATAAGGAACAAAAAGGTTCCTCAAATCTTTCCATTTTGACATTGACTCTGTTCAACTGCTGGACTTACAGTAAAAGCTTGTAAGCAAAGAATGGGTGCCTCAGCCTTTCAAATGAGAATAGCCAGTTCGGTATCATGTTCATGGATGGGCCATACAAAGAGAAAGCCTGAAATGCCAGTATTGTCTGAAGATAGAAGACATTTTGCTACACAAGGGCCTGTAGTGACAGGACAAGGGGTAACAGGTTTAAATTGAAAGTGCGGAGGTTTAGATTAGATATCAGGAAGAAGTGCTTCCCAGAGAGGGTGGTGAGGCACTGGAACAGGTTGCCCAGAGAAGCTGTGGATGCCCCATCCCTGGAGTGTTCAAGGCCAGGCTGGATGAGGCTTGGAGCAACCTGGTCTAGTGGAAGGTGTCCCTGCCCATGGCAGGGGGGTTGGAACTAGATGATCTTTAAGGTCCCTTCCAACCCAAACTATTCTATGATTCTATATATTACCTGATATATAATGCAATATTCATGTTGTTTTCAGTGACATTATTCTTTTCAGTACTCCTCTAGCTGAAAGAGAGAATTACAAGCCTAAAATTTCAAATGCTCCTGATTATTTTGTACCCTGTATTTTGGAAGTCATTTGGATGACCTTAGTGAAAAACAAGATACTCAAAAACTAAAGGGCACTTTTTTCATAAAACTGTGTGTCTAGAACAGCAAAACTGATTGGACTCTGTTTGGTACAAGTGAGTATTTGGACCACAGTTTCTTTGCCAAAGGGTGCATGGTCCCCTCACTTGGCTTCAGGGGCAGGGGGGGCAAGTAAGCATTTCAGTACAAAGTCTTAGAGACACAAGTCTTGAACAAGCATCAGGCATTGGTTATGCTCTGAATGGGGATAAAAAAGGGCATTAGGCTGAAATTCTATGTATCCTTATTTCTTTATTAGAGACTGAGGTAGGACCACATCCTGGGGTTGCTAGACTAACAGCTGTGGGATCCTTGGATCTAGAGGTCATTTGCTTTGGCAAATTCAAGGTTTGTAACTCTTCTTTTCTTTTAAAAAGATCACTGATTAACTCTACTGATTTTAGTGTTGTTCGTAGCTCGACCTGTTGTAAATGAGAAAAGAATCAAATCCAGACACCTCCACAAACAACCACTCTTGTAATGACAACTGCGATATTTTGTCAGAGATCAGGTAAGCAGAGAGAGGATGACAAATAACTGGAACTGAAATGTGGTAAGGAATAAAAACATCATAAATTTTCAAACACAGTAAGAGCAAGAAATGTATCAGAGAACCTGCAGAGACAATAAATTATGAAGTTAGAACAGAAAGGCTCAGGAAAAAATGAAGCCATAGCAGAAAAACTAAGTGCATTTTGTAACTGCATTTGCTGGACGGGGGGGAAGGGGAACAGATGCTGGTACCCATGAAAACACCTTTTGATGTTAAGTACATGGAAGGACTGTCTCAACTGTGTCAACAGAAGCGAAAAAGAGAAAGCAGTAACAACTGGATGGGAGAGGATGGTAGGAATTCATGATTTCTAAACGTACTCTCAAGTATAAAAAAGCCAAACCACTAAATCCCTTAAAACTGCCTCATGACCAGAAAAGTGGCAACAGTTTTTACAAAGGCTTTCAAGGGAGATTTGGGGAACTATAAGCAAATAACCTCAACATCTACACTGGGGAGACTGGTAGCAATTCTTCTAAGGAATAGAATTAGCAGGTACAAAGTAGGTAAGATCAATACCAGGTTCACAGAGGTCAAGCATCACAAATCTGCTGGAATTCTCTGAATATACACTTTTAATAAATGCATGGACAAAGAAGATGCATTTGATATAATATTTTCATTTATAATCACTTCCATTTCCAAAATGCATCTGGAAAGGCTGTGAGACTCTTAAAGAAGCAAACGGAAGTGGACAAGAGGAAAAGTCCTCACATGTCTACCTGACTAGAAAATAAAGGGTAAAAATATTTCCTTAGTTTTCGTTTTGCAGGAGGTCACTACGAAGCTCTGCTTAGGGACACACTCTTCACCATAGCTATAAAGAGATACGCATCAGGGATGCCAATGTCTGTAAACAATACCTCACTGTGCAAGGTATGAGAGAGACCAGATGACTGTAGAAATGCAGAAGAGTCACTGAGTGACAGAGAGAGAAAATGACCGATCAAGTATGGTACAGGGAAATCTAAAATGATACAGAGAAGGAAAATCATAATTGCATGCTTATGATGCTGGGCTCTGAGCTGGCAATCACCACTCAGGAATGAGGCCATGGGGTAATTCCATGAAGTAACTTGATGACATTGTACGAAATACAAAACATTATTTTGAAAGTACTGGAAGACAAAAAAGTATCACAGGTCACTGTACAGGCAACTACATCTTCAATACTGCAAGAAATTCTTCCTCCTACATACCAAAATGGTAGGAAAAAGCATCATTAAATGCTGCTAACTTCTTACATTCTTACCTAAACATCTCCTGTTGACTCCTCTTAGAGTTAGCAGGGCTTCATGGGCCTGCTATGATCTAACGAAGCTTATTTTTACAGTTTCTATGTCTAAGAAAATTTGTTCTTCCTACTGGTGCAACATAATACTTCAAATCCAGTAAGCAGTGTAACAGGAACACTTCCAGTCCTAGTGGCTGGTGATTTCAATTTGAGCACAGATCCTTTTAACCTAGCAGAGATTTTTGTGTATATACAAGCTTGAACAAATGAAAGAGTAGAATTTAGAATGGAAGTTGCACGACACTATTTGTTTTATGCCAGTTCACATTTGCTCCTGACAGTACAGTTTCTCACTGTTTTTTTTTTTTCTACAGTCTAATTCCTAAGAGATGTTTTTCCATGGTTAATATAGCTCATGTCATTTTCCAGAGGTTGTGTCACTGTAATTTCCAATCCCTGTGCATAGTAAAGACAGCTGTGAGAATTATAAACACCCACCCCAAAACTGCAATCTTAAGTTAGGCACTGGCCATTCTTGGAGAAAAAAAAAGAAAAGAAAAAAAAAGCCAGAAACCTGTAGATGCAAGTGGAGGAAGAATTCAAATTATTTTAGAGAAAAAGAGCAAGTCTTTTTCAGCACACTATGTACCAGAGCTGCAATCTGATCATTATATCCACTCAGTCCCCTGGAACACAGCATATCCTATGATTTCACAAATAATCAGGTGGTGTCATTCTGAACAGTGTGATTTCTCCTAAATACAGTTAGAATGTTTCATAATGAACTGTATGATTTTCTCGTTTCTCTCTAATGCAAAGCCGTATCTTAATTTGACACTTTGTATGCCACAAGTAAAACTTAAGCAAAAGATGCAAGAACAGGGGGTGACTAAATACATCTCTCTTCCCTTATCACCAAATAAGCACACAAAAATCTGATTCATATAGATTCATTGTACCAGCTGCCAGGACCCTAACTAGACAAAATCCTTCCAATACCATATCTCAGTGTTTCAGAGCAGCATAAAGACAGAGAGGACCATGAGCACCACAGAGGTGCCGCAGAGACTCGTGCTTTCAGGTGAAGTTAACAGCAACTGACTTTCTCCAGGGAGAAAGGAGTCTGCTGGCTGGGCTAAGAGCGCCTTCCAGCTTGTATTTCCCTAAACACTTCAGGAAAGTCTTCATGAGAGATGTGCTGAAGAACCAGTGGGTGCTGCATACTTATTAGAGGATATCTGGGAGAACTGCTGTTGCCCGAAAGTTGTACTGGAGGAGGGACTGGTTTATGTCCTGACAGTTATGCTGGGGAGAATTTAAATACATTTAATGACAGAAGGAAAGTGCAGTGCCAGCAGTAAGTATATAAAAAATTTAAATAGCCAGCTGGCTTCTTTCAGCCCTATCTGCAAATGTAGTTCAGGTAGCAGAAGAGGGAGGGCTACAGCAGTGGGGAAGCATGAGAACGCTTTGTGTCCAGAGGGAGACAGCTCCTCTGGCTCCTGTTCCTACCATGCTATCTGCATGCTTGAACATGCACACAGGATGAGGCGGCTGCTGCTGCCTCTTTGCAAGGCAGTAGCTGGCTGGGACAACTTCAGATATCTGATGAGAATGGGGCAAAAGACATAAGCACACACACACTAGTCCCAGCAGAAGCTGAAAGAACAAACTACCTCATCTAAATATGCACAGTCCTAGCAAAGGCTATCCAAGCATCCTGGCACCACTCTAGGCTCCAGTTTGGCTAGTTGCTAGGCACATTTGGGCTACGTGGCAACTCTGCCTTCGATACCCCACTGTGGTATCAGAACAAGGGTGCCATACATACACACAGTATGAAGGGTGTATACATGGGCTGAAGGGCAAGCCTGGGTGTTTGGGATCTGATATTCAAAGCAAACAGCTCATGATGTCATCACGTCCACTCCCAGAACAAGGCACTATGGATGTTTGGGGAATGGGACACTGGGAGCATATAACCTCCATGCTTAGTAGGAAAAAAGGCCTCCTGTTCGTCAATTTACTCTTTTTTTTTTTATCATTTTATTTCCAAAAAATACATATTTTCAGCAATCTTACTTCTCTCTCCTCTATAAGTAATCAAAACATGAAGCTGAAGCAATCCATGTTACCTGGAGAAATTCAGAGCAGACTCTGCAACATCTGAAATCACTTGTGAAGTTCTTTGTTCTTTAATTTGGACCTTTTTCCTCATTACAGATTGCATTTCAGTCTTTAGAGGGCTGACAGGTAATACATACTTTTAATATGTGTCCATGGCAACATTAATTTTGTTAAAATACACTGTATATGCCACACTGGCAACAAATTGCCAGTATGTAATCTAATTCCAAAAATAATAATTACACCTTTCCACATTGTCAACAAAGAGATCACTATCAACATCCCCAGCCTCAGATAATTACTCAAGCCACTCCTGAACTTAATTTCTGTCTAAAACTAACCTCTTCCAAGAAATGTCTGAGTGACTATACAGCCTTGTACCACTAAAGGGTCACCAAAGTAAGTCTATAGGGAAGTAAGAAATGAAGTGACTATGAGACTGGAGAACTCTCTACTAAGGATCTCAGATCCACATTTCAAAACCAGCATCAAATGTCTTTTAAGAAAAGCAGTATAGCTGGGTTCAGCCTTCTCACGCATTTATATAGTTGGAATAAGTGGCCTCTTCAGTGCTTTACAGATTAATATTTACTTTCTTGGGCTATTTCTACGATACCAGTGGGATTTACAATGCCTCTAGCGATGGCTTCATTCTCATCTAAATGAAGGATAATTGCATATGATGATTGCAGAATGTGTTTCCTTCATTTACTGCCTTATTTTCTGGATCCTTCTCAAACATTGCATGGCCCAATGCTCCCCTCCAGGTTAACTCAGCCAGGGAAGGATTGTGTTGTACACAGTATATACAGTCCTAATGTACTGCTAATGCTTCTAAGTCCTACCTAAATACATGCTGTGTCCCACATTCCTGCAGGAGCATGTTTTACCTTTTTCTCAGTAAGCATGCCACCATTTTTTAGTAACCGTTCCCAGCTGCAGAGTGGCTTCCCTGCCAGGTGAACAGAGTGTCAGTATTCTGCTTCTTGTTGGGAAGATTCAGTACAAATTAGCAGATCATTGGCAGAACACTTCAATGAAAATTAATTAATTCATGCCCTGCTCTAAGTGGACTTTGCTGCCAGTGATTTCTAAAACCGGACAGAACTCTGGAATACACTCTGTAAGGCATAACCCTTCATCCTCACAGGAAACTGGATACCTTAGCAAGTATATCCCACCTGTGATAGACTTCAGCACCTGTGACCTCTCAGATGTCAGGCCAGGTAGAAAGGTGTCTAGCATCAGCTTGAGAAGCATATTAATCTTTACTTGGATATTAATGAGGTTGTAGAGGTCTGATGTATAGTTCCAGCCCATGCCTCCAAGATAAATGTGTGTGAAGCAGTTCAGTCACCAAGAAGAGATGATTAAAGATACTGACTAATTCTATCTGCCTCACACCCATCATACCAGCCCCATTCCCTATGCCTTATTAATGAGTGCACCATTGGAAAATCCGTTATCAATGTTCCTATTACGCAAAGGTCACAGACTGCATTAGCATTTGCAATACATCAGATTTTTCTAGAGGTTGTGCAAGTCAGACAAGCTACCACGAAAAAAACCACCATCTTTCTTACATTCACTGCTGCCTAGGCTCACAGCAGAATCCATCCTACATCAAGAAATTCATGAGCATCAAGAAGTCAGTATTATCCATATTGCTCACGTGTCTTCCGTGGCACCTGTATTCTACAAAACATCTGCCTATGGAGATCTGAAAAGCAGCACAGCTGAAAGTATCTAGCTGCCAGCAAGTCTCAACAAGTTTCTATATGTTTGTTCTCAGGATGTGATGTTGTGTGTGCCACTAAGCTCTCAGATAAATGTCAGTGCTGTTCCCAAAGCAGCAGAAACTCTGATCATAAGACAAATTGGGAAAGAAACCACAACAGCTTTTTTTTTTCCCCAGTTACCAATATTTACAGAACTCTGAGGTCAAAGGATGATGACATTCAGATCTTGATAATGAACATGACATTTTCACAATTACATTATCTTCTCTAAATGTCAGAACAGTACTTCAGTCACAATATATCAGTGCACTCAGAGGGGATCTGGTCTTCCATTCCCTCACATCAGTTGACTTCATTTACATAAACAGAATTTTAAAATAAAAATAACTTTAACAAAATAAAAAGAGGAATACACCAGAAGGATGTAGCCAATAACAATTTCTGAATTTCTGTGGAAAACATTTCCCTAAGTAAGATATTTTGGACATTGTAACAGTTGTAAAGATGATTATATTTCAGAAGAAATCAACTCAGCCGTTCTCTAATATTTCAGACAGTATAATGTCTGGGGCTTTTCTCAGATGTAAACCAAAACTGACACTTTCCCTGGTGTTTGGTACCTCTGTAAATGACCCTGAAAATTTGAACCAGACTTGCAGAAAGACATTTACAAACTGGTAAGCTTAAAATGAAAAGAGCAAACCGAAAAGAAGGAATCAACCACCAAAATACTGATGCATACCCTTAAGCACAATCAATCCAGAAATTTTAGCCTTTTTGCTCATAAGACTTGGTTGAAAATATCAGACAGATATGGGCACATGGACAGTTTGAGGAGCTATACTGCTAAGACCATCTGTCACATCACTTTTTGATACACATGCAAAACCTCTTAGGGAAGCTAATAGAGTCTCCGTCTCCGCATCTCTATTTGGCATATCACATCATTATTAGATTCAGACCTGTAGTACAAGAAGAAGGAATAAGGGACCACTTAAATTTTGGATCTCTACTTAATTCCCACCATACTCTTATAATGATATTCATACTCTTTCAATGTTATTTTTCCTTTAAGTACCTTTTCAAAGGTATAATTAAACAAACACTTGCATACATACATACCTAGCTTTGATAAACTCAAGCATCTGCAAAATGGAGTGAAAAAAACAAATCTGTGTAATTTGGCAGATGAAAAAAGTTACTTTAGAAAACAGAGAAAATAACAAGGGTGTGACAAGGTAACCAACTGAACATGAGCTGAGAGTGATTTAATTTTAGCTGAGAGCAATTACGCAACGTTACAGCACGTTAACAGACACCATGCAGTAGAAGTGATGAAGTGGTAATCATTTGGTGCATAGCATTGTGTCCAGTCCTCATGTCACACAGACAGTGGTTCAGAAAGCTGTTCAAACGACAGTGGCACATCCAGATACAACTTTGTTATCAAAGAATCAAAAGCACAGTCTACGCACTTTCTCCAATAGAAGGCAAACACAGAGTTTGATCAGTCTCTAGATATCTACACAGCAGAGAAATTTCTGAAAGTAGATGGATCTTTAAGCTAGCAGAGGAAAGACATCATGCAACTCAACATGTGGATATGGAAACTGGAGGCTTTATTTTGGAGACGTAATGCCTTGAACTTCTTCAGAACCCAGTCTGTCTAGCATCAGTTCTCTGTCTTGCTCTACTTCACACCTTTGTTTCTTAGTTTTCTAATTTTTTTCTAAAATTCAGGTAATTTCAAAATTACACAAAAAAAGCTGGAGTACTTCTTAATTCATTAAGCTAAAAAAAGGCAAAATGGTACCAAGGAAACATTTGTCCCAAAATGTTCTTTGATAAATGAGAGAAGATTTGCATATTTTAAGCAGTCCAACATTATAATGTTCTGAACTAGCAAAGAGAAAAGCAAGAAATTAACTTTGTAATGGTAACTCATTTTAAAAAACAGTATGGATTGCATCCAATATAACTCAAGCTAGTCTTCAACCAAGTTCTTTCACACAAAAACAATCTTTACTTCAACTGGATCAGGGCCAGTAACAAAGCTTTTTTATTTTTGGCGGTGATAGTAGTAACCATAGCAGTAAAAAAAAACAGCTTTAGTAATTTCAATGGAATTTCAAGCATTTTTAAAAGCACAATGTATTTTTTTGCATTATTGAAAATTCATTAGTCATTCATTTCATATTGTCTGAAGAAAGCTTTCAGAGTAGTTTTCTAAGACTGTAATTCAATATATGAATTAGATGGTGTTGTCAAAGTATAAACATATTCTAACATTAGTCTTTGCACTGTATTCTCTGAAATTCACATGGCTTTACAGAAAAGACTTTCAAATGTGTGAGGTGGCACAATACAGTTGCATAGCCATACATACTCATATATAAAGATTTCTAGATATCCACCTATCACCTTTTTTTACATGTTAGAATCTCTCATGGTTGCAGAGACCCTTACAAGCATGGGACAAGGTCATCCAACATTATCTACCCAAGTACATAACCGTAAGTCCTCCTTTGCTGGACTAGCTGCTTTAAAGCACATAAAAGTTATCTGGAATAAAAGCTATCTCATCAAGAAGCAGTCATATTAGTTTCAGATAGGGCAGGCACTAGAGTGAAAATACCTCTGTTAGGAGTTGTGTTGCACCATTGAAGGAAATGTTACAAAACCAAACCAGAATATTTTCAAAGGCAGGAAATGAAAAGAAGGAGCAGAGAGAGAAATGTGAACAAAATACATCAGCAGCTTAGAGTGGACCAGATTTTCTTGGTGAATTGCAAATGCAAACAAAAGGCACTGAATATACCCTAAGGACCTAAGTGTTTAGTTACCACGGAAAGACACAATCTCCCTCTGATCCCCATGCAACCTTCCTACCAGTATCAATGGCTGAGCTTTGTCCTTTGGGGAATTCACTGGCCTAATTTTATGGTCCTGGCTGCATGAACTATGTTATGCCTAATCAAACTGTGGCATTCATTATCACAACATGTCAGAGAAATTATATGCATAAATAGGTTTAAAATAATTAAAGAGATTTATGAAGAGAAGATCTATCAATGCCTATTAAACGTGATTAACATTTAACCTGCTGAATCCAGGAGCTAGAAGGACAGAGCAGGAGCAAGAGCAATCTGTACCTCTACTGTTTCTCTATGCATCCACTATTTACCACTACTTGATATAATCCCAGATTCACTAAGGTTGGAAGGGACCTGGCGAGACCATCTACTTCAACACCCCTGCGCAAAGGAAGGTCACCCAGAACCGGTTGGTCACAGCTGGTTTTTGAGTATCTTCAGTATCTTCTCTACTTCTGGGCAACCTTCTCCAGTGTTTGTCCACTTTCACAGTAAGAAAGCATTTTCTTATGTTCAAACAGAAATCCCCATTTTTCTATTTGTGTGCATTGCCTCTTGTCCTGTCACTGGACAGCACTGAGAATCCTCTGGCTCCATCTTCTCCACTCCCTCCCCATCAGGTATTTATAAACACTGATAAGGACCCCTGAGTCTTCTCCAGGATAAACAGTCACAGCTCTCTAAGCCTCCCCTCATATGGAAGATGCTTCATGCCCTTAATCATCTCCATGGCCCTTCATGGATTTGTTCCAAAATGTCCATCACATTCTTGCACTCCCCTCTCCTTGTCTTCACGGTTTATGTTTCCCATCCACTGCAGATACCCTACCATGTTGCTGTCAGCGTGGTGAGACTGTAACCCTGCAGCTGCATGCAGACCTGTAACTCCTCCTGTTTGCTCCCCATGCAGCACGCACTAGCATACAGGTACTCCAGAGAGACACTTGGTCATGCTGATCTAGTGGCTTAGTTCAACCTTTGATGTGATCCTGTGAGGCTGCTGTTGTAGTTTAACCCCACCCAGCAACTAAGCACCACACAGCTGCTCACGCATTGCCCTCTGCTGGTGGGATGGAGGAGAGAATCAGCAGCGTAAAAGTGACAAAACGTGGGTTGAGATAAAGAACAGTTTAATAAAGAAATAACAACAACGATAATAACAATAGTAATAAATTGTAATTAAAAGGGGAAAACAATAACAGAGGGAGGAAAAATAAATCCCAAAAAGACAAACAATGCAAATTAAAACAATTGCTCACCACCAACAAACCGATGCCCAGCACCAACCTCCCCCCTAGTTTTATTGCTGGCCATGACATCACATGGTATGGAATATCCCCTTGGTCAGTTGAGGTCAGCTGTCCTGGCTGTGTCCCCTTCCCAACTCCTTGTGCACCCCCAGCCCACTCGCTGGTGGGGTGGTGTGAGGGGCAGACAAGGCCTTGGCTGTGTGTAAGCACTGCTCAGCAGGTACTAAAACATCCCTGTGTTATCAATGGTGATTAGGAACTAAAACACCCCTCTGTGATCAACACCGTTTGCTGCACAAATCCAAAACACAGCCTATACAAGCTTCTATGAAGAAATTTAACCCTATCCCAGCCACAACCAGTACAGACACTGTTATAAACTGGTGCTCTGAGTTTTTAACCTTTTCAAGGTCAATATTGTAGGTAGTTACCATAAAATCATAGGCACTAGGTAAAGAAGAAACATCATAAGGTCATGGTCCAACACCTTACTCTAAGCCAGGTAAAATACTGCTCCTGAGAGATGTTTTAACATATCCTTAAGGCATGCAATAGTTTCAAACATCAACTATCTCATTAAGTGTTTATCTCTCCTTAACATTTGAACATTCCGCACATTCCATGGTATTTAATCCAACTAGTCTTTGCTTCAGCTGAAGTCCAAACTTTGTTCAGGTAAAGCTCCTGGAAGGAACTTCTTCAATAAACATGGAGGGTAGTCTATTGACTTCTTTTTTTCTGACATGTTTTATATATGCCAAGACAACCCATCTCACCATTATTCACGTTCCTTTAATTTTCTTTTCACTGGCTGTGCTTTCCTCTCCCCTGACAAGTCTCGCTGCTTCCCCGGGGACTCTATCCAACCAGTGCACCTTTTTCTTGATGTGCTTCCCCAAAATTGGCATAATAGAGCAGTAAGGCCTGCCAAACAAAAAAGTACACTAAGTACCTTTCAGATGACACTTGCCTTGTTCAGAATAACATACCATTATGGACTCCCATTTACTTTGTGACTTCTAAGTGACAATTTCAAAATCCTTTCACAGAACATATACAGGTCCAGTTTACGTCTTAGTTGAGGGCATCCACCATGCACCGTCTGATGGGAGAAAATGGCACTAATAGTCTTGGGACATGACCTTCCCTCCTAGCATCTGAAAAAGGCTGCCACTCAGAGAACAGGTGTGTAGTAGTCACAGAGGAAATACGGCAAAAGCAGGAGAGAACATGAGCAAAGCATTCTACGTGAACAAAGCATTTGTCTTTCCCAGAAACCTACAGCACCATTAAGCACCCAACCCCGAAGGCTTCCTGCCTTTCTCTGAAGTGATTCTAAGTTTATCACCTTGCATGAACATAGTGTATAATAGATATTACCTTCCATGTTGTCTTCTATCTTATTGTTGAAGATAAAGCCTGCAAGAGCCACCCCAGTAAATAAAACCTGTACATTCTCATGCGTTTGTCACAAATCAGCACAAACAACTTCTCATTATGAATAACCTGCTTTTTGCATGACTCTACTGATGAGGCAGTTCCCCTGTTTCTTTCACAGACAAAATGTGTCCAGCCGCTCTACTTTCTCTGGCCCAAACTCCCACTATTCAGGCTAAGAGCAATGTGACTCACAGACCCTGTATCACTCATTCAGCAGTACGCAGTGATCACATCCTTTCCCAGATGGGAGCAGCCAAGGGGACTCCTTTCATACAAAAGTGGGCTCATGCTGGACAATGATGGGTGGAAGTGGCACTCCTTACTTCAAGGGTTTCAAGCACAAGAGCTGGCAAAAACCAAGGATGTAACAACATCTCTTGACCTTTGTTTAAAAAGGTCTTCAAGTTGCTTTGTTTATTAGGTAGATCCAGTTTATGAGATCAGAGGGTAATAAAGATATTTAAAAGTATAGATAGATCTATAGCTCCATAGCAGCCCTCAAAAGCTTCTGTTCCCACATGCATATGGGCATAGGAATTGTTTTATGGAAGTGCTAATGCCACTATCTCCTACTAGCCTTATGGAAGTGTAGCACTTCTGAAAACCAGACATGTCTGAGCTATTTTTAGCACAGTAGATTAATTACATTAAATTAGGTCACCTTGTCTTTTAATGATCATTTTCACTTCCTCCTTTGATGAAGCATATAACTCAAATTTTCCTTCTGAGCAGAAGCTCAGATGAGTATTAGCATTCTAGCCAGAACAAGGATAAAAGAAACAAATAAAGGGGATATCAACTGCATCTGGATTCTGAAAGGAATTACACATATTGCAAAGACACTGTACTAGTCAGGCCTGGAACTGATAGCTGGTGCTCCCAGTGATTAGGTAGGTGACTGAGGTAAGATGTTTACAAATTCCGGTGATCTTGGAGGGAAATCCTTCTACGAAATTAGGTCCTTCATTCCCTCTAGTTTACTCTTTCCAAAAAGAGTTATTACAGACTGCCGAAGTCTTATTATCAGTCACCTGCAGATTCCTGTATGGATTAAAAAAAAATAAAAAAATAAAAAAACCCACCCACACCCATATAAAAACCCCAACTAATTTTAAAGTATTACAGCTGATACTTTATCCTAGGGAGAGAACAGACTGCAATATCCATCAGTCTTTAAATCCCCTTGTTTACTGTTTCACTAGACTTTATGTAATGCTGTTTTTCTTCCTGAAATGCGTTTGCCAGTGATATGAAATGATCACAATGTAATATCCTAAATGTTTTCATCGTGTGTAATTATTTATTTTCATGCCATTCTGAAATCCTAGGCAGACTGCCGACTTGATGATCATGTTTTCCTCCATAAAATACTTAACAGACAAGAAACAAAAAGCCTTAGAAGGATCAGAAATAGAAATGTTTACATAACCTGCCACTTGAATCATCAGAAAGCAAATGCTATATCTTATTAGAAAAACAAAAACAAGCTCTTCTTGTCAATGGCTTTTTATTGTTTGCTGTAAACCCTTATCAATTAATTACAATAATAATTGCAAACAGAAATTACAATAAAACAAAGAAAATAAGTAAAAGCCAAGCTGACTGAACTAATTTGTAGCATCTTTGCAAAACCTGGCAAAAGGCTGACATGTAATTTCAGTTAATGTTATTAATTTAATTGAATGCCTCTAGAACTGCAGTTTTATTAATTCAATTTACGGCAATTTGCAAATAAATTCCCAGTGTAGGCCCTAGGTTTTAAACTGGATGGAGACAAACCAGTAATAGCATCACAATCCCTTTTATGCTTTAAAAAAGTAGGATATTATGTGAATCCTTAAAAAAAAAAAAAAGTTCAGTAAATTTTCATACCAGATTTATAATTCTGAAGCCTGATATCAAACTGAATAAAACCACATGACTTCAGGAGCATGGGGGTGGTCTCCTTAATACAGCAGCATCAAAAATTATCTTTCAGCTACTGTGCTAAAAGGTAAGAGTGTTCCTTGTGATCAGATTTTTTACTGTTTGGGTTGAATTAATTCAACTTTGAAAAGCCAGTTGCTGGATGAGCATACAATGAAACCTTTGCTTTTTTCCTAGGAATTGAGATTTCAGACTCACTTGGCACATCTACACATTCTTCAGAGTTTCACTTGTAGTAAACGATTGCACTTTGGTCTTCTCTCAGTTGTGCTTGAAACCATTAATAAATCCCAAAGCCAGTACATGGCTAATGTGCATCGACAGAATGCAAGTGATCTTGTACAGGTTGGAGAGAAAACTCCTCCAGACACATTATTAGATAGCAGAATCATTTGGGTGGAATTCATCTCAGTGAAAGGTTGTGGATGTAGATGTCCTAATCTCAGCTAGTCTCTCTAAATTCCCTTTATGGTCAGTGGAGAAAAGCAGGCATTTGTGCGATTCATCTGTTTTGCTTTAAACATTTCCTTGAGAATTGAAAGACTGGTATTCTAGAAGTGCCCATTCCTCTTCACTAACTACAATAAGGTGGTCAGATGAATCATGTCCAGGTTGCAAAACTCTAGAAATCCATATGCTTCTTAATTGACCTTTGAGGTGACATAAGCAAATGCCTGTTGTGGTTGCAGATGTGATAGTTCTTCACCACAAGTAGCAGAGAGCTGGTATTCTCCATTTCTCTAGCTCCAATGTCATTCTTGCCAGTAATGGTTAGGCAAGTCAGCTTATTCACAAGTAGAGCTAAACAAGGGCTGAAACTGCACTCATGGGGTGTTTGCAGGGAACCAGCCCCATCTGGAAAATGTTACTCTGCATGGACATTTCTGATCAGAATTCTTATGGCCCTGGCCTTCTTTAGAGAGTGTCAGCTGGGTGACAGGAGGGAGAAGAATAAGTTAGCCAGACACAACATGTTTTCAAACCTTGTCTTGTGATGTCTTTAAGAATCTTCCAGGAAGAATCCAGAGAAGGCATACTGCTGTTTTGCCATCTTCATTTCATCCTAGCCTTACTGAGATAACTGTTACAAGGACAGCAACATAGCTTAACAGTTATGCATTCTGTATAAGCTTTGGAACTCCTTTTGAAGCTATACCTTTTAATAATACTATAGAAAACCTAGGAAATACTATGCTCCTATTAACCACAGGAATTACTAAACTTGGGGCTCTTATCAGTCCTAGGAAGAGCTTCTACTGCTACATCAGCAGAAAACAAAAAACAAGATAAATGAAACCAGGTAAAATTTTTAGCAAAGTGTGTTGGGCAAGGATGAATACACTTTTTATCAGGCTTTCACTCCTTGAGTCCTTTCTTCTCACCTACACTTTCACAAACACCATAGCTCTCTTCTATATTCTCAAGTAACTTCTCTTCAGGTCCACATCCAGAAGGTGCTGAACCAACCTGTCTTGCTTAATGACATTCTTCAACTTCAAACTCCATACAGAACCCCATCTGAGATGGGTGGGTTTTTAAAAGCGCTTGACAAAAATCAACCAACCAAACAAAAACCCCATAAACTTTCAAAGCAACCTGTAGGCTCTTTCCTGGACTCATGAGCAACTACAGGTTACAAACAACTTGATTTGGGTTTCTAAACATGTGTCTAGGACTCTTGGACCTATGACTTGCTTGGAAAGACTAAGAACTGGTCAGGGATGAACTGATCAGCTTTGCCTGGAATGTGACTGAGCTCCCTTCTGTAAGTACATGGAAATACATTCTGATGAATTTCTAGCACTTCTGATTCTATCCTAGTATTTTCCATTATTTTAACTGAAGTCTGCTTGAAAAGTTTGGATTTGTTTATCTCCTTGTTCTAGCCACTGCTCCACCGCTCCAATCTGGCTGTGTATGTTCTTCAGTTCAGAAGAACAGATTTCATATTTTCCATTTGGAACTCCAGTGATTCCTGGAATATATGTGATTTACAAGGAAGAGCTTCCACACATTATTCCAGCCTGACAAGTGTGACTGAAGAAATGGAGAAAGCAACACGGAGAGAAAATCCAATAAATCCCTTCCTTCACAGAAGACAAACAGACACTGGAAAATGCTCCAATTTTTTGTCCCTTGATTAATATATGTCATTAATTTTCATTATATATTCTCCGAAATGCTACAAACTTGAGATACAGTGTAACTGTTGACAAACGAGCTGCTGTCTGAATTAAATAGGGTGCCAGAATGCCTATCATAGGAAATGCAAGCCTGTGCTTTAACTGCTCTTCATGATTCCCAGTTGCATGCCATCAGCCTATATTGGAACAATTGCACCTTCATGTGAAAGAATGTTTTTGCCCCCTCTCAACTCAAACAGCGTCAGCTTTGCTAAAGTTAATCTATCAGCCAAAATGTTAATTGGGATGTTTATCCAACCAGGGAAAACACAAACTCACAACGTATTTCAGTGATGCTATCAAAGAGATGACGTGTATCTCCCCAACCACTGGTATCATAAATGGATTAAAACCACATTCAAAGGACTAATCACACACCTGAAATAAGTATATGTGTGTAAAAATTTTAATGTATGTATACTGAATCATCTTGAGCCGTGGTTGAATTTAGATCTCCAAAGACAGGCATTATATCAAAGAATTACTCTACAATATTAACTTTGTATTAGACTTTTATTAGATTCTTGGGTCCAGAATCTATTAGCATGGAAATAAAAGCAAAAATATACTGGTCCACACCAAGAGACAATTTGATAAAAGTGGTCTTATCTCTTACTGTGGCCATAAGTGGATGTTTAGAGTAAACATAAAAATAGGCCAGGGTGGAACGGTGTTTCCCTTAGCAAACTCTGTAGCTGTGAGCAACGAGACCAACAGAGCTATAACTGATCATGTGTGCATCATCCTTTTTAGTGTGACTGATCATATTACAATACATTTATAATTCTATAGGAAGTAATTTTTATTGTTGAATTACAGATTGTTTTCAAAGGTACTTCTTGCTTAAGGTAAGTCTGTTACTTTATCAGTTCATCAGGTTCCTTCTGGTTCTTACGTTGCTTAGAAGGAATAAACAATCATGCCTGTCCATGTTCTTACAGAAAACTCTATCCTATACTCCTTTCTTCAGTGACATCCATCCTAAGAGTTATAGCCCATGTAAGCTTTTTCCTACAGAAATCTCTGCATATTTCTAATTATTCACAGTGCTTTTTATCTCTACCTTCAAATGCTAAGAACAAAAGTGTATGCTTCCTTCAGTGATTTGTAGTAATTTTTCCTTATATGTGATTATCAACTCATTTTTATGCTCAGTACTATATGAATGTACTAAAAAAAAATAGCTTTTTCACCAATAAAAACTATTAACCACATTTCAATTATTATTATTCCAGGAAAAAAATTAGTAAGATGGATAAGTAAATGAAAGATGAAGCAGCAGCTATACCAGCCAAGGTAAACAATAAGACTTTCTGTTCATGATTTTTTCTTGTATTTTGAAAGGAAGTGAAACTTAAATACAGATCTTTTTTTGGATTCAACAAAAGCTCTGGATGTATTAATTCTCTCATGTTGTATACAAAGCAGCAATACTTCACACTTTCTCAAATAGCAGATGTGTACCCAAAAGAAATGAACAATACAAATATAATTTCTGGGAACAGTAGGTACAAGAGGCATACACTCATAGCTTTCCCTGGGACCACAAACATTATTTTTCTTGGATTGTTAATATTTTACCTTGTGTATAGAGTGGTAGATTTAAAACTAAAACACTCAGAGTCCTGAGAATGTGCCCCACTTGCTTAGCAGTCTCTTTGACTTCAGATTCTCCATTTGTCATTGATTCCACTCCTTTTTCTTCATGCATGAATAACATAAACCTCAAGACAGAGTACATTCTAGTAAAATACTTAAATATCTTTCCTAGAATAGGCAGAATTAATTTGATAGGAATTACAATGCCAGAGATTGGAATGGGTGTGCCACAGGGTGGTAAACCTGTTCATTTTAAACATCACTATTCTCAGTAAAGCAACTGAATTCAGAACCAATAGTATGTGATACTTCTCATGGGTATTACAACCCCTAATAGCTCTCCAACACCTTTATCTACAGTATTGGACAAAACATCACAAAACAACCAAAATAGGCAAGGGGAAGTGATGACCAAGTAATTAACTAGCTCAAGGTCATACAAGGAGTCAGTAGAGGATTATGGTATAAACTGTCACTTCATCACTTTCAATATCCAAGTTCATAACTATCAAACAAAGCTTTATTAACCATAGGTATAATCCACATTCTCCCTTCATCAATACCCATTTTCAACACATTATGAAAAATTCTAATTAGTAGATCCTCTAAATGCCTTAAGAAATCAACTAATTTCTATATATTTGTTATAAAAGACAAAGAAGCTAGGGGTTTTGTCTTAAAGAGAGGTCCAGTAAGGGACACCAAAGCTGAGCAGCCCAGTGGGATGCAGAGAGGCTTATACAGACACACATGGTAAATCGTTATTTTCCACAGTCTGCTGTGTGGGGAATCTCATTGCATATTTAGATCTTGAACTGCTGAAATTTGGTGTACAGGCACCGAAAGAATACTGCTGGTCTTTTCACTTTCATCTCGCATAGGGGATTTCAACAAATCTCAGATTTGGTTCTTAGCAAAAAAGATGATTTGTTGGTAGTACTCTCTATTACAGGACCAGATCACTGTATTTATCTCAGCATCCATCATGTCACACAGTGCATAGCTGCTGACTTAGAAAGACCCTGAAGGAGAACAGGGGGAAGAAATGTCTTCTCTGTCCATTTCAGGTGAGGCGTTCTGACAACCCACAGCCTTTGCATACAAAGTCTCAAGGTAGGTCATAAACCAAATCTCCCTTCAACATGTTTTCCGTATGTAATCTCTACAGATACAGAGACCATGCCTGTTTTTCAGGCTGGTTATGCTTTTTCCAAGCCTTTGTGATCTTCCTTTGTGACTGGCAAATAACCTTCATCTTTCTCTGAATAATAAACATACTACAGCGAGGGATGCTGTTGCAATATGCGTACAACTACCTCGGATCCAGTTTGCTTGGACAGTAACACATGAAAAGATGACACTGAAAGCCTCGGTGTGCACCGTAAAGCTTACCAGGGAGTCTGGTTGCCCAGGTTACCAGTCTTCACTGTCTTGCAAACAAGTTCTCTAAACTATAGCTGGAGTTGTTCTTCCTAAGCATGAGGAGAAATATGGCAGTCAAGACTACATGCAGCCTTCGCAGCACAATGCATTATACTATTTTCTGCAATATTATATTCCACAGACTATGGAACCACTATTAATATAGTCTACAATCTCATTTGGTTCCTGAAAGCAGTGGCACAGAGAGACATTCTGTTTTTTTCCTGAAGAGTTTATAGTAATTCTGGACTACACATTTGAAATATTAGCTTCCAAAAAGCATTGCTTCGCATTTGCCAGTGTTGGGTTCACATGTTATTTAAATACTGCTATTCCTTAGGCTCTAATAAAGCCTCCTGAAGGCTCTGTGTATCTTGAGTGTTTTTGACGCTGTGTTTTAAAATCACCTAAGCAATAAAGGATGAGCTTAAAGTTACACTGTATGACAGGGTAAAAAGAAATAACAAGCCCAGTCACCAGAATGTTCCTCTCAGCAATGTGTTTAGACCCTAAAAACCTTGATTTTTTCCCCCTCTGTTGTACTAACTAAACAATCATTTATGCTCCAAAAAATTTGGATCAGAAAGAATATTTCCTGCAGAATTTCAAATGGAGCTTTTGCTGTGAATCCAAGTTTCTTAAAGATTTTTAAAAACAGAAGAGAAAGCTTGGTTTGCCTAGAGACAGAATTTCATCTCCAATAAGCCTGAGTGGCTGATCTACAACATGCATTACAGAAAGATATCAACATCCTTTATACATCTCCATGAACCCAACCATAACTGAAAGACCCCGAAACAAACTTCAGTGCCTACACAGAGCCAGTCAGACCCCACATGATACCACAGTCTCTTTGATGCTCCTTTCTCCATCAGGGTCCAAATCTGTGCCTTGTTACAGACACAGAGTTTCAAAGGTTGAAAGCTGAAGTCAGAAGATTTTCTGCTTGTTTAACAATAGTAAATTAAAAATGGGAATATGTGCCCAGCCTCACTACTGGCTGGACTTGGTGAGATGGAGCTCCATTAGCCTCACCTCTGTCAGGCTTCCAGGCTCAGCAGCTGACCACAACATACAAGGCTTGCTCACAGTCCAACCTCTGGCTGCTATTTCCATACACACTAAAAAAAGACAGAATTTAAATAAAAAGTGCTGTGTTATGCTCACAGTAAGAAGAATGTAAAAGGAATTTTAAATGATGAAAGTTTGATTCAAGCACTAAATGTGTCCTTTAAAAATAATTTTAAATTGGATGTTTTTATACCTATGAATTTTCATGGCATATTTTTACTATTAATACACCTAAAGACAGACTTAGCAAACTTCTTACACTGTGCTTCAGGCAGAAAGATTCTGTAGAAGGAACAAAATAGTGCAAGTTCGACACCAATGCCACAGACGTGCCTAGAAACAAACTGTCCATTTACAGACAGTTTGTTGGTTTTCACCAACATGGTGGATAAGAAAAAAAAGTATCTGGCATACTTTGCAACTAATTTCATTGTAGAAAATGAGATAAATAGCATCTACTGAATATAAGCACCCAATAACCACTGCTATAAGGGCATGCCCATGTAAGAACAGCCGCTGACTGGCATCATTATACACAAGGATCCAAGGCTCTTGGTATGAATTATGGGGGAACTACGTGGTTATCCACCAGTAACCTGTAAATCCAGCTGACTGTATGACACAAGACACAGTAGTGGTAACACAAGGGAAGGGTAAACACACACCTGGGACCAGAAAAATGCAAGACCTACCCTTTCAGCAACAGCACAGGTTTAGATCAACCTTAGCTGGTCATAAAATGTCATTTTAGGCACAGCGATAAAAGCCACGTATTAACTGAAGTACATGAGTAAACGACAGCTTTTACTTGAATGGCTGTTGCCAGGTACTACAGCTGTAAAAATTAACTATTTATATTGATTGGAACCTCAGTGAAGAAAATACCAACTGCAGTGTTAGAGCACAAATAATGTATATTGGGTAATTCTAGAACCCACTAACATGTATATCCTGGCTAATGAAAAAAAACTATGATCTTGAAAAGTTTAATCCCTTTCATAGTACAATAAACTCAACCTGGGAAACATCAGAAAGATAATTCTAAATATTATGAGCCAGAAACTGTGGGTGAGGAGTTGAGATTAAGTACATTTCCCTCAGGTATCAGTGTTTCGCTGTTAGACCACCACAAGGTTTTGAGATTACTTGTCTAACTCACATAAACCCTAGAAACCAGATAGTTCAGTTGCTAACGCTATGTAATTAACATTTCATTGGTGAAATTATACTTTCAACACACCTGCACATCCCCTATCTACAAACTTGTCTGAACCGTTGCATTTGTCCCCGTGGGCAATAACATAACAGGTCTCCTTGCTTCTCCAAACACATGAGAAGCCCTTCACATAACAATTCGGGGAAAACAATTTTTTTCTACTTAGCACATAGAAAAACTTACCATCTACTTACATGGCCATACTACAGAAAAAACCCCAATAGCAATCACATACCAAATACCCAAAATGCACATTCACAGAATCTATCATCTAGATGACAAAAAATAAAATTAAAAAAAAAAAACACAACACACAAAACCCAATATAAACCCCAAACACTGGCCAGATGTAGTGCATTTAGTCATTAAACTTTGAAAGCAGAAATTCTTGCTGGGAAAGGGCACGATACAGACAATGAGAAAGGAGGATGCATCTGAAGAAATAACAACTGGCTGGAAAGATTATCTAGACAACACGTGCTTTCAATCTGCATTTGAGTATGATTTTTAAATACAACTGCATTGTTCACACAAAAAAACACCCTGTCCGGCGCTATCTTTCCGATTCGGCGTACCTTCTCCCTCGGCACAGCGCGTGAAGCGGCCGACATGGCGCCCGCCTGAGCCGGAGCGCGAATGCGCCAGCCAACCTTGCCACATGCTGCCATCTTGTGGTTACCCGCGCTGAGAACACTGACCGCCACGGCCTGCGTCTTACATACTGCCGGTATGTAAAGGCATGGAGAACAGAATGTGCAGCTCTGTGTGTGAATTTTGACAAAATCGTAAGGAGAAAATTATAACTTGACCATTTGTCGCTGTTGTTCACTTATGTATTAAATGGGGCTAAACCTTAAATATAAGCAAGGATGTGCTGTCTTCCCACCAAGGAGCTAATTAGGCGCCTCATGAAAGAGCTAGTAAGGCTACATTTTGGACAATCCTGTACACTGCTGGTTTAAAGTTGCACTCAGACCTTTAAACAAGGCAATCCTCCCTATCATTTCCCTTCCTCTGCTACCTCCAGCACACGTCTGGCATCACCCACCCTCCATTTCAGCCCTCAGTTAACTTTCAAGTGGGAATTAACCCAGAAGAATACAGAAGACGAAGACAAAATTTTGGGTGTATGATCCTTTCCTCACAGAGGAAGCAGTTCCCAAAGCTAAATACAATTTGAGAAAACTATTGAGTTTTCAACCTGATTGCAAAAAGTGGTTGGAGAATCTGAGAGAAAAGACGACTGGCATGTACAGAGAAGGTGAAGAAGGTTAGCTTTTAGGGGACAGGGAGAGACAGGGTGAATTTGTTGCCTGTGGAGCATGGGCTAGCTGCAGATGGGACAATGATAACCTGCCATAGAACCAGTATCAACTTGAGTCTGAATTTTTATCTCAAGGAGAAATAAGAATCTCAGTTCCCAGCCACGTCTTGTGGCAGTATTTTGTAGGACTTCTTTGGAGCTCATTTCGGAAAAACAAACTACTGGTAACAGGAAGTTATATTGTAGGTGTGAGTTCAGCCTGGTACAGACTGATTTTTAGTCTCACAAACAGGGTTTCCTACAAATTTTCCATAGGCCAGACCACACCAGGCGGGACCAGACTGGGCACAAGGCATGGCTATAAAATTTGACAACAGATCTCCACAAGGATTTTACACAAGTCGAGTCTAATCAGGTCCTGATTAACAACATGGGCTCATGAGGGAAATTACAAGCTGGATCAATGTGAGGATAACTTTTGCAAAGTTTTGCCCCTCACAAGCAAATCATGCACATTCAGGTGTAGATAAACAAAACTAGTGCAAGCTTGTCTGATTTGGGTGTTTCATCATGTAAGTGAGGACCTAGCTCCCTAGAATTGTCTGATTTCTAAACTTTACTGCTCCATGTTTTCTTCCCCATTACTCCCGAAGTTCCTCTTCCGCCCTCTCAGCAGACAGTACTGTGGTCTTCCCCTTCAGCTCTTGTTCTCAACAGCTACTGTTTGCCTTGACCACAACACTTACGTACTCCCTGTTGTTAAGAAAACTTGGAGTTTGTGTGACCTTTCAAACTCTGCCTTGTTACCCAAATCAAAACCCCAGCCCAACAAACACTGAACTTAGTACATTTAAAATGAAAGGTGTATGGTAGAACCTGGTTTTACTGTGTGAACTGTGAAAATAGGAACAACCTAGGTTTTGTTAGGAAACTTGCCTCTTGGAAGGCTGGCCTAGTTAGTTCATGACCAGCCTAGTTCTTTGGGGGCCTACAAGGAAGCTGGGAGGGGTACTTTTAACAAGAGCTTGTAGTGATAGGACAAGGGTTAATGGGTTTAAATTGAAAGTGAGGAGGTTTAGATTAGATATCAGGAAGAAGTTCTTCATGGAGAGGGTGGTGAGGCACTGGAACAGGTTGCCCAGAGAAGCTGTGGATGCCCCATCCCTGGAAGTGTTCAAGGCCAGGCTGGATGAGGCTTTGAGCAACCTGGTCTAGTGGAAGGTGTCCCTGCCCATGGCAGGGGGGTTGGAACTAGATGATCCTTAAGGTCCCTCCCAACCCAAACCATTCTGTGATTCTGTGGTTTGTCAAGAGGCTAAAAGTTGCAGGGGGAAAATCAGTGGATTTTTAATTAAAAAATGTAAATGTACTGTACTAGAGGTGATTTAAACAGAAATCTGGGGAGTATCATGCTGCATTTATCACAACCAAAACAGGAGTAGTAAAACACTGTGAAACACACCTCTAACTTCTAGAAATAATGAGAATGCACATAAAGTAACCCTAAAGCATGACCTTAACGACTTCTATCCCAGAGAACACCCTATGTTCACAAAAGGTCCTCTGCTGTCCTGGCAGAGGGGTCAGGCTGAGGAGCCCTATTCCCGCTGCTGCAGCCCT
>NW_010239188.1:0-10922 GCF_000690775.1 Eurypyga helias
AGGACCTTGCACTTGGCCTTGTGCCCATATGCCATGCACCAGGGACATAGAAACCTTACTAAGGATGAAAGATGAGGGAGGGATGATCTGTTCCTTGCCAGTGGTTGCAAAAAAAAAAACAAAGGAGGGAATCTGTAAAACAAAGGACGAGGGCAGAGAGGGGGCACTGCTGATGCTCTCAGCCCTGGAATGGTGAAGGCACCCTGGGGACACAGTGGCCAGGAGGGCTGCACTGGCTGTGCTGCTCCTTCCAGGTGAAACCCTGGCCCTGCTGAAATGGGCTGGCATCCTTCCCTCAATTCCAGTGAAACACGTTTTCGCCCAAGGCAGTGTTGGCACTGCCTCCTGCAAGGTGTCCCGCTGGCAAAGGGGCTCCTTGTGGGATCTTGGCCCTCTAACACAGGTATCATTCAGGAGCAGGGCTCTGGGGAACAGAAGGTCTATCAAGGCCCTCTTTCACAGCCTGGGAATCACTGCTCTGGTGGGGTTTATTGACAGGCTTTCAAGGGAAATCTCGGGAAATTGAGACATTGCAGCTGAGGCTGGGAAGGTGAATGTCCTACCAGGGATTCCTCCAGCAGGGACGCAATGGATAGGATCCGAGCAGTAGCAAGAAATTATCAGGATTTTTAATTAATTTATTTCTTTCCATTTCTGCATCAGTGTGTGCAGTGGGGAGTGAAGGTACCAGTGCTCCCACCTTGCCCACTGCAGGTTTTGGCTCTCCGTGGCCTTGTAGCTCAGAGACGGAGGGCGAGCCTATGGAGACCTGGAGCAGCGTGGTGTGCTGACCCAGTGCCGTGCAGAGACAGCATTTCAGTGCCAAAAGTCACGGAGCAGCATTTTCCCATTCCTCAGCTCTTGAACTGATATGTCTGTAGCCAAGCTAACTCGTCCTTGCTACCTGGGGGATCTACCTTGTGTGTAGACATGCTCAGCAGTCTCCTGCGAGCCCCTCCTCCCTCGGCATCTAGTGCCACCCAGCTTTCAGGGGACAGCAGCCACTGCCTCAGAGAAATCCGGGTGCTTGGTAAGAAGGCACCTGATACCGCTTCAGTTTCTGTGTCTCTTAGAATCACAGAACTGTTTAGGTGGGAAAGACCATTAAGATCAAGTCCAACGGTTGACCTCACGCTGCCAAGTTCACCACTAAACCAGTGGCGCGTGGCAGCCGTGGGGTTTGCGGTACTTGCCGTGGGTGCTGCAGAACACCTCTAGGAGCACAGTGGCGGGATGCTGTGACACCAAAGTGACACTGTCCACACTGCAGTCTGTAGTGCAGCAGCATTAAGTCACCCTGCCCTCCTCCATGGCAGCTCTCCTGAGAAGTACCACGCTCTCAAGTCAGTGGTTTTGAGTGTGGACACAGCATCGGCTGCAACTCAGGGTAACCTTGCAGTGCAGATAACGCTGGGTGACTTCCCCAGGGTTGCCACAGAGCAGAGATGGACCCATGGCTGTACAAGCCTGTCCCCAGCCCCACAGCTGCTCCACTGGCCCTCACTGTCTCAAAAATCAGGTCTCCTCTGCCCTTTTCCAGAGGTCTCCTTGAACAAGCGGCCTCTTATTCTGCAGAGCAGCCTGTGCTCTTCCTTCTGCCGGGTGGATTTGATGGGCACAGGTTTATATGCTTCCAAAAGATATCAGACACCTGAGACATGTTATGGCAGGTATTTCTATTTCCCTCCATCTGACAACTGTGGTCTGGTATTGTTGGGAGGCATCTGTTGAAGGATAACGATTAGTCTTACAGTGTTTGCTGTCCTGGAAAAAAAAGGTGTGAATTGTGAGAACAGTTTATTGACAGCCTCATGTATGCACGGAATGGCAAAGCTTCAATACTGTGGCGTGGCACCAGCATTGCTGCTAAGCTGTTCCTGCACCGCGCTGATGGGAGCAGGGTCAGTTGTCACAGATGGTTAAAAGAAGCCCAGTTATAAAAGGTAATTTCTTGTGTGGTAGAACTGTGAGGAGAGCTTTCTGAAAGAATTTTTTTCAAGATGGCACTATCCACTGTTTTCTTACTGCAGTGTAGGCTCTGCGGAAAGACAGAGCTAAAAATGATGGCAGTGCAAAAGACATCAGTCCTTTTGCCGAAGAGGTATGATACCTAAGCAGCAGTGCTCTGGGTGGTGGAGCAGGTTGGTGTCGCCTCCCTCGATGCCTCTCCCCAGTGTGCAGCAGGCAACAAGCAGCTCAGAAACTCTTCTGCCATGACGAGCTGCCAGCTCTGCGCCAGCACAGCCCGTTGTCACAGCCCAACCCCTTATCCCCTGCCCTGCCCCGTGTTTCTGCCAGCCTTCTGACAGCCTGACAGGAGCATCTGACAGCTGTGATACTTGTGACAGTGTCAGCTCTGGGGAGACAGCACGAGGACGTCCGCTGCCCTGTACAGCTTAGCCCGAATCCCAAGCCTCCATCAAGGCCTCTGGTAGGGATGCAGCGTGCTCAGGCCCCTGCCAAGGTACCAGCCCCCCACACTGTCTGGCACCATGGACATGGGCATGGCATGAGCAATCCAAAGTCAGGGCCCAACAAATATACCAAGAAATCCTCTCCTTTCAAAAACCACTCCCTGCTCATTGTCTGCTTGGGATTTGCTAGAGAGACAGGGGGGTTTGTTCTCATTTACCTTTCTTAATTATTTCCAATCACAGAGTCACCAATAAGCTGAGCTGCATTCCTGTGGCTTGTGTGGACGGGCTGCTTTTTATTTGATTTGATTTCTTTTTAAATTGTAATGGTTTCTGAATTGGAACTGTTTACACTAAACACACACACACACCCCTCTTTTCCATGCTTGGCCAAACTGCTGCTGGAGGCGAGCCCCACTCCTTCGTGGCTCTCCATAGAATCATCATAGAATCTTTTGGGTTTGAAAACACCATTAAGATCATCAATGAAGGTATCTGAGAGGCTCAGCAGGAGATGTATGAGCCCATGGCGGGGAGACAGGGATGGGTGGGTGCCCAGTGATGCCATGGACCACTTACATCCCATGGTGTGCAGCTAGGGGTAAAACACCCGCAGCTCCCCTCCACCCCACAGCACCCCTGGCCTCCCTCGCCTTGCCACAACAGTCTTTCAGGGAAACTGTTTGTGTAAATTTACTGATGTTTTTAGCAGCCAGGAGATGCTGAGGTGAAGGTCTCTCGCTGCTCACCAGACTGATATTCTGCTGTGAGTACTGGGACAAAGAAACACACCCCCCCTCTCAGCCTGTGGGCTGCCTGCAGTGAGCCCCTCACCTTGGTGTCTGGGAGCTGAAGCTGCTAGAAGACGAGGAGAGGACAGTGTTTGCTTTTGGGTCCCCTGAGCACAAGCATGCTGGGTGTTTTTCACACCCCTGTGTCTTTGTGGCACCGTTCCTGGCTGCCCCTCTCTGCACGTGCCTGAGTCCAAGCACAGCCCGAGTCCCGCTGGCTCCGCTCCCTCATGCCCAGTCCCCGTGCTGAGCTCACCAGGGAGGGGGGAGGCAGGAATTGCCAAGAGCTTGTCCACTGGGGGCTTTTAAACAGAGGCTTCGAATTGTTTCTCAGCTGGAACAGGAAGCGAAGAGGGCTGGCAAAGCAGGGTGTGATGTGTGTGTCAGCAGGCTGGACCAGCCTCAGCAGCATGGTGCTGGTTGTGTGCGAGCCCGCAGACCCCGGGCTGGGCAGAAGGCACAGATAAGCCTTCACCAGCCAGAGGGTGACAGCAGGACATGCACGTAACACCGAGGTGCTGCTCCCTCAGCCAGGTCAGAACTTGTGTTTTCGTGCTCAGCATCATGGGTGATGGTACCCACGCTGCCAGGGCAGAGAGAACCCATTGCACCGAGCACGTGACACCAGCCAGGTCTGCCCTGCGCCATGCTCCTGAAACCAGCAGCGACACAGAGTCTGGGGCCACAAGAGCAAGGTGCCAAGCCCAACCTTATCAGCCAAGCTCAAGCCAAGCCCTACTGGCAAAAGCATCTTGCGGTTGCATCACTTCGGAAAGCATGAGACCGTATTTTTCATGATGCTGGACTCTGGAGCAGTGTCTCTGCCCTCTCCCCCATTTACGTGGTGCAGGGGTCTCCTCAGCACAGCCCAGGTTTACCAGACAGCTTTTGCATGCAGCCAGCTATTCATAGGCACCCGAGCGCTTAGCATGGGTGTTTGGCAGCTGCAGGGGTGCTTTTTGAAATCCTTACTGGCCCCTCTGCAGCCCAGACAGCCCATTTGTGGTACGGCATCTCACTCAGCAGCTGCACAAGCCCAAAGGCTTCAGGAAGAGCAGTGCCCAGGGCAGAACAGAAATGCCTGTGATATCTCTGTAGGACATAAAGAAATCAGCTGCTGAGCTAAGGAAGGTCAGATGCACAAGTCCTTATCTCCCTTCCCGCAAATAAGGATCATGACTAAAGCACTCAAACATCATGAACATCATGTTAAAAAAACATGAGCCGATGTTGTTGACTATAAATAAATAACACATTCTGGGGTTTCAATCTCAGCCTTACAGTTTCATGCCTTTAGGATTTTGTATTTTGTGTTCTTCTTTTTTCTCTGCATTGAGAAAGGATAGAAGCATATTATTATATTTTTAATATTTTTTTTTATGCAATTGACAGTCTTTCACAATCATTGGATTCCAGGAACTGAAGTTTTAACACCCCCCCTCAGCTTTGTCTTCCTCCCTCAAGAAGCATCTTGAACCTAGTGATAAAATCCAGGCTTCAGCCAGCGTTGGGTGGGGTATCTTCGAGGAAGGTGATGTTGACATTTCATGAGGGCACATGTTAATTGCTTTCTGTCTCTCTAAAATTTCCTTTGAGTCCCAATAGGTTTGAATTTAGTAGTAAACATGTAAGCGGCATTATTTTATAGGGCTTTGTATGCTGTACTTTGCTGAAGAGGTGGCAGCATTTCCAGGCATGGAGGGGCTGATCTCTGCCAAAGGTATATGTGCTTCCAGTGGTGAAATGCTCTTTGAGATCTCTTTGGGCAAAATTTATCTTAGTATTTCTAGAAAAGCAAGTGTTTGTGTATGATCTTACAGAAGGCGCAGGTGAAAAAGAGGATCAGCTGTGGGACAGTAGCAGGTAGCCCCAAGCTCCTTGGGAAAGCACAGGGAGAACGTGAGACAACGTCATGGGAAGAGTTTATTGCTACAAATCTCCCCCAGGTTACAGAGGAGCTCTGCCAGATCGTGGCTACCATATGGCATTCCAGGTTGTCTGACATGTTTCAGGCACTGGGTCTGGGGCCTTTTCGTTTCTGGCTCTGACTTTACCCCAGAGATCCTCTGCTTTGGGCAACACTCAGAACCACCCCTTGGCCTCGTCTTTGTCTTCCAAGTTATCTGAAGGGCCAATGTCAGGGTTGGCGTAATCAAGTGCATCTCTATCCTCATCGGTGGGGACGCTGCCTGTTTGGGACCTCGACCCAAAACACTCTATGTAGGTGTAAGTATGGCAGGAGGATCTCCACGTAGCATTGCAGACCTGGGCTCCAGCCCGCCTGAGTTGTAGCTCCCTCCCTGAGTTGTAGCTCCCTCCCCGAGTTGTGCGCGCTCCTGGTTTACCCTTATTTGCCCTGCAGACAGCCCCATGCCTCCCGTGCCATGGTGGTCCCTCTCCTCCCTCCAGCTGCCATCTTCTTGACCCTCTTGGGTCCCAGGCCTGTCCCATCCCTGCTGGCAGCTCCTTACCCACATCTGCCAGAGGTTCCTCTTGGATGCAGCAAGCAAGATCCACCCCTTAATGCCGGGTTTACGCTACACTCTCTTCTCTTAGTTGTCTGTTTCCGGGAATAAAAGAAAAGAATGAACCCCGGCACTCCGTGCAGGGCCATTAACTGGCTGTAAAAGTGTTTTGCCGCAGAGAGGCTGGGTGGTCAAGTGGTTTGAGAGCAAGGTTGGAAGCCATCATCTCCCGAGTTTCCAAACGGTTCATGTCACTGAGCCTCTCCGGGCCACGACGCTTCACCCGTATGTCTCTGTTTACTGTCGATAAAACAGAGCTATTAATACTGCTGGGCTTCAGGGTGATCTTTTGGGCTGTAATTAATGTTAAAACCCTCTGAGAACGCTCAGCAGAAGGAGCTAGAGGTGCAGAGGGCTGCGTGCGGTTGGGGCTGCCAGCTTCCCCCAGAGCTGAACCTGTGGGTGCTGATGCCACAGCATCTCCGTCAGAGAGAATGGAAATGAAAACCTTCCCTCAAAGGTTTTTGCAAGACGGCTGGTTTCAGCTGAGGTGAAGCAAGGTTTTTTTCTCAAAAAAGGATTTTTGCCTGGATGAAAATCACATTGATTCAGATGTTTTTCCATTTACATTTTGATTTTTTTTCCTCTTATACCTTCTGAAAAATTATGACATGAAGGACTTGTTTGTTGTGATGTATTTTTTAACCCTGTTGTCACCAGTACAAATGCTTTTGCTCTTGGCAGCTGAGTGACTTTTTGCGTGTTCTGGGCAGAGGGGAAAAGTGCAGTCAGAGGGCTAACTCAGGTCTTCCACATCGCCCAAAGGGCTGGATGTGCTTTAACACCCTGCCAAGCAGAGACGCTTCCTCCTGACCCCACTGCCAATGGAATAGGTGATGTGGGCACTAATTGCCGAATATTGCAGTTGTGTTTTGATAAAAGTCTGCCATTTCTCCAGGAAAGTGGTCTGGCACTGATTGCCTCAGAGCTAATGGAGCCTTACTGACTGAGCCGCTACGGGCAGAGCAGAGGTTACACATTAGCTGTGCTCGCCCGTTTAAAAAAGAAAACACAACAGCACGGCCGTGGGGGCTAAGCCAGCGACCCGAAGATGGGGATGGAGATCAGCTCGCAGCAGAAACCTGCCTGTTAAACCCTCTTACTGCTTGTTGTGCTTATGCTGATGAGCAAGAAGAGCGTTGTCCATAGCTGAGCGCTCCTGGGCTCCGGCTCTCCACCGCAGAATTCCTCATCTTGCTGGGGCTGAGGTCCCCCCACTCAGCACTGGGTGCCCCTGTTGCTGTTCCTTTCTGTACCTGGAAAGAGAGGGCATCGTGCTGCCATGCTGCAGACACATACCTTACCTGCTCACGGCAGGAGACCCCTCACTCACCCTGAACCCCTCAGGTGTTGGAGGGACGAGGGCCAGTGGCACCTCCAGGATGGGATGCAGAAGTTAGACTCCTGCCCTGAATTCGGTATTACCCTATTGCTCTGTTGCTGTCCCTTAATTATAGCGAGAAAACAGCCTGTGTGTGGTACTTGTGAAGTTGCACAGTGCGAATGTCCTTCCTGAGATGCTCCCACTCTGAGCAACGTTCCTTGTAAATTAAGGAAAATGATGTCATGCCCAAGAATTAAATAGCATCTCCTGGGGTAAGCTCAGCGTGTGCATCCCCTGCATAGAATCATAGAATCATAGAATGGTTAGGGTTGGAAGGGACCTTAAAGATCATCTAGTTCCAACCCCCCCTGCCATGGGCAGAGACACCTTGCACTAGACCAGGTTGCTCAAAGCCACATCCAGCCTGGCCTTGGACACTTCCAGGGATGGGGCATCCACAACATCTCTGGGCAACCTGTTCCAGTGTCTCACCACCCTCTCTGTGAAGAATTTCTTCCTGATATCTAATCTAAACCTCCCTGATTTCAATTTGTACCCGTTAACCCTTGTTCTATCACTACAGGCCCTTGTAAAAAGTCCTCTCCCTGTACCCTTGTAGGCCCTTCAGATACTGGAAAGCTGCAATGAGGTCTCCTCGGAGCCTCCTCTTCTCCAGGCTGAACAAGCCCAGTTCTCACAGCCTTTCATCATAGCAGAGATGCTCCAGCCCTCTGATCATCTTCGTGGCCTCCTCTGGACTTGCTCCAAGTGGTCAATATCCTTCTGATATTGAGGGTTCCACAGCTGGACGCAGCACTCCAGCATGCCCCAGCTTTGTGAAAATGGGAGTTGTCCCTACACACAAGTGGGTTCCTTGGCAGTCTGCTGGCATCCTTTCAGACAGCAAGCATTGTTGAGGAACTAATGCTAATTGCTCGGAGAGAATATGTCCTGTGCTGGGAATTGCTGCCGTGCAAATGTCAGCTCTTATCAGCCGTGTGTGGGGTGTGGAGGGCAGGGAGGAGAAAGGGGGGCTGGCAGTGCTCGTGTGTGGGGTGGGGGAAAGGGAGGCATTGCTTCTGTCCCTGTTAAGGATGCTAAGGAGTTAGGACCATTCCTTATGTAAACATACCTCAGAGTCTCAATCCCATTTAAGCTTCAGCTGCTTTTATGGTAGTCTTTGCACTCACTTGCAAGAGCTGCTCAGTTTTACCTTAGGATAAGGAGCGGAGCTGTGTTATTTCTTGTGAGCAGGGTACCCCACCTTCAGGCATCTCAGACCTCCAAGGGGTTCAAGCCAGCTCCTGCACTTTGTCAAAGCCACCTCGAGTTTCCATGCCTGGCTCAGACTGACTAAATATGAACCGATTTCTTTTGGGAGAGTGGACAGAAGATTATCGCCCCTGCTGCAAAGAAGCGTTCCCGTTTTGGAACTGCAATACTCTGACCAGGGCTCTAAGCTCAACATCCCAGGATGCCCGTGCAGCCACAGACTATTTATTCAATGCTTCATCCAGCAGAAAAGTCGTATTTTACTGTCAGATGCTTTCCATTAGCTTCGAGTGTGAAATTATCATTCCCACCCTTTTACCAGCCCCACCCTGGTGAGGAAATGAGGGAGAAAACCACCTCAAGAGCTCTTCACAGGATGTGTACTAGCTGTTCCTTGTCAGCACAGAGCCTGCTTATGGCAGGGATTGCTGCTCCGCTCTCAGGAGGGACAGAGAGGAGCCTGCCTTGGCGTTATGTTTGCATCAGTGCCTGGCAAAGCAGCCCAGAGGTGTTTGCATCCTCTCGCAGTCAGGAGGCTGCAGGATGCAGCCCGACACGGCTCCCAGGGATGGCGGGGGAAGAGGAAAGGTGGCTCCATAGATGCTGTGTGGGGACATGGTGGCCTGTCCTCCAGCCCTGGCTCCTGTCCTTGGGTGATCTCTTGGTCTAAGCCCGAGGTCACCTCATGTCTCCTTGAGATGCCAAAACTCACTGATAGGAGCGTGGACCACATTTTTCCTTTCTCTTGTGAAGGCTGGTTCCCATAACAACCCGGTGATGTGGGACTGAGGGGTAAAGACATTCTTTTCCTTCCTGACTTCCAGATTTACCCTCTATGCGGTGGACACGCGAGGGAGACACTCAGAGCTGAGCACGGTCACCCTGAGGACAGCCTGCCCGCTGGTAGACGACAGCAAGGCAGAAGGTCAGTGCTCAGGTGCTTCATTTCCCATGACAGAAGACATTTCCTGCTAATTTTCCTCCTGCAAACCTCTCCAGTCCCTTCTATCCCAGTGTGAAGGCTCCTGTAAATTCACTCACAGGCACAGGGATGGGGTTAATCTGGGGAGGGACAAAGTGCAAGGGTGTCCAGCAGCAAATTCCTTGGACCTACAAGGAAGCTGGGAGGGGACTTTTTACAAGGGCCTGTAGTGACAGGACAAGGGGTAACGGGTTTAAATTGTAAGTTGGGAGGTTTAGATTAGATATCAGGAAGAACGTCCTGCAGAGGGTGGGGAGCACTGGGACAGGTGCCCAGAGAAGCTGTGGATGCCCCATCCCTGGAAGTGTCCAAAGCCAGGCTGGATGAGGCGTGGAGCAACCTGGTCTAGTGGAAGGTGTCCCTGCCCATGGCAGGGGGTTGGAACTGGTTGATATTTAAGGTCCCTTCCAACCCAAACCTTTCTGTGATTCTATGAAATTCCCTTCGGCTGGGCAGTATGTGGCTCCTGTGGTCCTGTGCCGTGCAGTGCCATGGTATGCTTCCCCGTGCAAAGGACCTAGACAGTGCTTTAGAACAAATCTGAGACAGAACAGCCCAGATCTAAGTGGAAAATAGCATAAATGTCCCCTGGAAAAAGGGGGATCTCTTCTTGTAAAATGGAGAGAGGCAGCCCTCACTGTGCCGGGGTAGCTAGCAGTGCGGGACACTGTCGGCTCCAGGTGTTTAAAAGGATTTCTGAAACAGAAGCACCGATAAAAGCCCAGCCATTTCTGCACATTTGCATTTTCCAATTTTGAATCCAGTCCCATTTATTCTTACGCCCAGAGCGCTTGGCTGCTTTCACATTTAAAAAGATCCCTCTAAGTGCAAGGCAGGTTACCTGTTTTCCTTCTTGTTTGCTTTCTGTTTTGAAAAGCACACCGAAGAAAGGTTTCATTAATGCTTCGTTCCATGTTACTGCTCAGCATTCCCAGGAAAAATGAGCAAATGGGAGACTAAAGAAACGGAAGGAAATTGGATTTTGTGCATTTTTCATTTCCAAAAAGAGATCCTTTCCTACAGCAGAGTGCACCCTCTTGTTTAGCACATCTGAGCTGCTGCAGCAGATACCCACAATGGTGATGTGCTGTTTTTAGGGCTCAAGTACCATCCTGTTATCAAACATGTCCTATTTTTCCCACCCTTTAGCATCATAACTGTGCAATTGCTTTTGTTTTGGTGAATTAGGGAAGAGCTTGCCAGCCCTACCTGGGAGGATAAGGCTGCATCCCTCTGTGCTGGCAGCCCCTCTCCTCTTCCTTCATGAATTGTTGCTGGAGTCTTTGAGGCTGCTCTGCTCATGCAGAGCACTTTTTGTAGGATTAGCCTGAGGAATTGCTAAATGCTCCCCAGGTCACTAAACCCTGCTGCAGGCAGCCCCGGGGGACTGGCTGCCATCCCAGATGCCCGCCTCTCCTGCCAGCCCTGCCAAGGGCTTGCTCCTCCTCCTCCTGTGTTAGCACCTTCTGGCTGCTCATTAATCCCATCCCCTGATCCTTTCCAGAGATAGCTGACAAAATCTACAACCTCTACAACGGCTACACCAGTGGGAAGGAGCAGCAGACAGCCTATAACACGTTGATGGAGGTCTCCGCTTCCATGCTCTTCCCAGGC
>NW_010239188.1:10953-29553 GCF_000690775.1 Eurypyga helias
AGCACCACTACAATTCCCACTATGAGAAGTTTGGAGACTTCGTCTGGCGCAGTGAGGATGAGCTGGGGCCCAGGTACCTGTCCCTTCCCTGTGTCCTCCCCTGCCCCACTGCCCAGAGCACCCCTCTGCTTGGCCACTGTGGATGTGACCCTCACAGCTGGGAGAAGTCCCCTTTTGGTGTTCTCCAAGCTGTCCTGCTATCCCCCAGGAGCACCAAGTCCCGCTCGGTCTTTGGATGAATGCTGGTGGGACATCTAAGGAGCTGGGTGGTCTTTGGATGGATGTTTGTGGAACATGCAGCAACCAGCCTGTACCTGCCGGGTGACACTGCAGATGAGCTGGGTGCGTTGGAAAGCTGGAGAGGTGGGGGGGAAAAGGGTGTAAATTAGGCCTGGGACAGTGTAAACCAGGACTGACTCAGAACCTCTGAACCCTCTTGGGTTCAGAGACACCCAGATTAATCGCGGGGTAGGTGGCTGGAAAGGGTGACTGAGGGAATGAAGCGAAAATGCAGCAGGTAAGTGTGTAGAGTGGTGTGTACAGCAACAAGCATGAGGCATCAGGAGCTGCAGTACAGAGGCAGCTGTACACCTCAGAGGTATTTGAGGAAGACAGGGCAAGTCCATCCCTATGTTGTAGCATCTGTGCACATCAAATAGCCAGGTAATGAGGAGCAGCAGGATCCCTCCTGGGCATTCTTTGGTGGAGCCCACTGGTGTCGAGGAACATGATGTGACCTGCAGAACAGGCTTTCCCATAGTGGGGTGGATTCTGCAGCCAGGACACATCCCCTCTGCCATCCTGCATTCGGACTAGCTTCCTCCACACCCGGACGATATTCCCTGTGGACAGTCGAGGAGAGGACTGCTCACCCCAGGTGTGGCTTTGGGCACCTGTTACCTCCTCGAGTGGTTGGGGATGTGTGTGGCAATGCAAACACCCTGCTGCAGGGATGTTATTTGTATGTGAAAACAGTTGTGAGCCCCTGGAAGGGCAGAGCTGAGGGGCTGGCAAACATATTATTACTTTTGTCTGTAGATCGATTATTTGTCAGAGGGGTCAACAATTGAGCAATCTGTATGCAGTAAGCTTGGCTCTTCTAAATAGTATGTTTCATGGACATTTCCTTCTGTTTATTTCTCTATCTATCTGCCTTGGCATATACTTATTCTCACAGTTGTATATGCTTGCCATACAAACTGTAAATATTTCCAAAATTCCATTTTCTACCTTTCCTCTCTCCTAAAAGAACAATTCAGCTTGCTGATATAGGTATTAGAAAGGTCCTTCTAAATTTTAGTCCTGTGGGGCCCCTCACACCATGCAAGGATGCCAGCAAGTGCACAGCCCCTCATCTGTTACCTAAATACAGCCTTATGCTAGAAATATTTTCTCTTTATTACACATTTCATGCGCTGAGGAGGGCTAGGAGAAGATTGTTGCTGGAAGTATAAAGAGCAACCTTTCCAGAGGGACTGCCTCTGCGAGCCCCCAGCGTACGGCAAAAGGGGTGGTAAGATTCTGTGATTGCGGGTATGTGAACTGTATTTCATCCAGGGGCTGGCAGTGTCCTGGCAGTGTTCCAGCGAAGGCCAGAACACCCAGCGAAGGCTGCCACCCAGCCCCTTGAAACACAGCAAGAAATGCTCAGAAGTTGCCATATGACTCTGGGCATCTTGAGATCTCTTACAGTATTCAGAGAGCCTCAACCTGCTTTGAAGCTTTAGACACATGGTTCATGCAGCATCCTCATCCAACATGTTGTTCTCTGAGAAGCTGGAGCAGAGGAAGATGGAGGACTGCAGTCCATGGATAGCTTGAAAAGATTTTCCTTCTCTCCCCTCTGCTCTTAACTGCTTGTGGGACACAGCTGAGGATCTGTCCATAATACCAGGATGGCAGCTCCTCACAACAGTCACACCCCTCCTGGACATAAATCCAAGCTGGCCTGGGACCTGCTCTCCACCAGAGACGACCTTGGTCATAGTTTCTGTGGTACGTTATTAGCCCCTGGCACAGAGCCATTCCCACCCCTCCCACTGCCTTCCTCCTCCTCTGATGACACTGCAGACTTGTTTGTCCTTTTCAGCTGATCCTCTCTCTCTAAATCCCTGGGAACCATCAGCCTCTTCTTACACATCCTTATTTCCTCCGTTACTTGAGATCTAACACATTTATTGAAGGATGCTGTCTAACCTGATACCTGCACCAAGACGTGAGATTTGCAAGGTGACATTTAAATTGCCCATATTGCCTGGTTGTATACCAGCTACATCTGGAGTCAGTGGTCGATTCCACTGCTGCCTGCCTTCCTCACGGAGCCGGATGAGCTCCAAGCAGCACTCGTATGCCCCTGTTCTGTACTTGAGAAATATGTGTCTTGCAGCCAAGGGGAAGCATCTATAAATGCCATGACAGCCGGCGCCAGGCTCTTGAAAAGAGCGAAGCTCTGCCGTCCAGCCTTGTTTCGCAGGGACCTTGGACCAAAACGCAGGCACTGACGTAGCGGGAAGCGAGTGAGGATTTGCCAAGAGAGGCCATCTCCTAACACGATTTTAATTGACGGACTGTTCTCCTTCCCAGGGGGAAATTCATTTTCGTACCTTGAAATGTTTATCAGATGAGCCTCAGCTTCACAGTAAATGTTCGCTCATAAAACTGAGCGACAAGAGGGAAGTTGATTGCCTCCGTGTAATAAATACATCACACTGGAGTCCTCGTGAGCCCAGTTTCCATGAAAGCCACAGGTTACTGCAAACAGCTGCTTGTGAGAAGACACACTGACAGCCAGATGTCCCAACCAGACCGTTTACATTAAGGAGACATTAAAATCTTAGCTCATAGGTGGCCCTAAACCAGGACTTTCTGTGGTCTGCAGCATGTTGGCACCTGGCTTGCCTCATCCTGCTAGTCTCCTTTAGCAACAACCACCCCTTTCTTGCTCCCCCCGTTCCTCTTGCAGGCACCAAGCGAATCACACAGAGTTAATTTGTTCCAACAAAACAGAAGAATCTGTCTAAAGCAGTGAAGGTTTAATGCTACTGTGCATTCAGACCTTTGAGTCTGTGCAGCCAGCATGCTTCCTGACACAGCCACGGGCAGTTTTCTCTATTATTTTCTTTCACTGTGTTTTCAGGACAGTTCTTATGACCACTGCAAACAGGGACTGTCTTCAGGAGCAGGCGGGACCAATAATGAAGTTAAAATCTTCCTTTCATGTCCCTAACTTGTGGCTACCAGGGGTCAGGACGTGGCATCAGCCCAGGGCTTGCAGCCTGTCCTCTGCAAGTCGCCCAGGCAGGCAGCTGGGAGAGCCACAGGAGATGAAGTGCACGTCCAGAGCAGCTGCCTTCTGGTACTGAGGGGGAATGCAATGTACTGATGGGAGGCTGTGATAAGAGGCCATCGAGTCCCGGACTCATTGTCCTCCCATGCAAGGGTCTGCCAGACCCAGGTCAGTTCTCAGTAGAGTGGAAAAAGCTGAATTTATGACAAAATCATCCCGTATGGTAAGACAGCAGCCAGCAGCCACCCTCTCCCCACAACAGCCCCGGGATCCTCATCCTTCTCTCCAGCCCAGGTATCAGATATTCTTTGCTTCTTCATGCTGGTTCATCCTCTTTTAGTACCTTCCTTCTCAGAAGATGGGCAGGGCTTTGCTGGCTGTGGCTATATTTTCATCCCACAGCAGCCATCAGGGTGAGCGATGGCTGTCCCCTCTGCAGCTGGGGGACAAATGTCCCTGAAGGAGCACCCACGGGGCTGGGCAGAGCAGGCAGTAACGTGTCTCCTGCTCTTGGGCACGTCCTTGCAGAGCTGGGGTTGGAAACCAAGTGCCCCAGTGCCCTGACCCTGTGCAATCACTGCACCACACTCCTTAGCAGTGGGGTCACTGGTTCATGCCTGAGCCTTTGGAAGTGCCCCGGCAGCAGACAACCATTCCTCTCCCCTTTCCTTTCCCTCACCCTGCCATGAGGTACTGCAGAGGGAAGCAGCCATGTGGAGCCGCCACTATTTTTAAATCCCCCTCTTCATCATTTATGACTGTGGCTGTGACCTCCTAAATCCGTCACGTAAGTGGAGGCCAAAATCAGTCCCTGACTGGCACCGACTAAAAACAACGACCCCTGCAGTGGGCACGTGGCAGGTGGGAGGGTACCACTGGCTCATGCCAATGTGGTGGCATCCCCTGACCAGGTTGTGGGGTGAGTGGGAGGGGGCTGCTTCATCCCTTTGGGGACCAAGAGTTCGGGGTCTGGCTACAGGCAGCCATGAGAACGACTCCTTCCGGCTCGCTCCCCTGCCGTCCTCTCCCAATTCCTGCCCTTTAATAAGGCAATAAGTTACTCCTTCTGGCAGGGATGAGGTTGGTCAGCATTTAGGAAGATTTCATTTCCAGTGTTTGAAAAGGTGGTCGTTCTGACCCGACAGCCCTCCACAGGGAGCACTTGGGTAATACCCAGGGCTTGATTTATGGTGTTAAATTGGCAGCCCAAGAACTACTCCTCTAATTTATTACCCAGCCTTCACCAGAAAACCTCTCTCGCTTTCTCACCCCTCCCCTTGCCTGCTCTGTCTCTCTTTCTTATTTTTTTAAGAGGGAACAGCTGACAGCCGAAAGCTAAATCTAACATTTGCACATGACTTCATTAACCCACTAAAATAAATGACTCAAAGCGGTGAAACCAATCAAAACTGGTGCTTTGGCACTGGACACCGAAAGTGAGGGGCCTGACTCCCTCCCTCCCTCTGATCACCCTGTCTTCTCCTTGACCACGGTGCTGTGTGTTCTCAGCATCCTCGTAGGAACAACCTACTGCGTGCTGCATCCCACCCTGAAATGTTGGTTCTTTCCTGGGCCGACTGCACTGCACAGAGGCGGCAGGTGAATGGAGACCAGCTCCACGAGCAGCACGGCCTCCAGCGTATGACACAGCAGCAGGTTGGATGGTTTGACCTCTGGACTTCTTGCCAACCTTGAGCTGCTCCTCACATGTAGGAATGTTTGCCTGGATAAGAGACCTAGGTACAAATCAGGAGGCAAGGACAACATGGTGATTTTTGAAGAAATCCAGAAGACCATGGAAATATGGTGGAGCAAGTAACAAAAATGGGAAGGTAGAGAAGGCCAAGTGAAATGGAGGCAAAGGCAGGCTGTGTGGGAGAGAAGTGAGAAATGGGTGAATAAAGCTAAGGAGGGTAGGAGAGAGGTGAAGTGGTGAGAAGGGAGAAGAGCTTGGCCAGCAGATGCGTGGGCACATGCCAGAGAATCCACTGCTTGTGTTGTTAGGGGCACGTCGTGGTTACCCACCAATGGGGTTTGCCTCAAGGGCTGGTCATGGCCACACGTTGTCGCTCTCCTCTTGCTATGGCTAGGAAAGGCCATGTGGAGAGCTGGAGTGGAAACCAGTTTGGGGGAAAATACATGGGTTGCTTGGTTGGCCTTTGGATGCACAGCTTCCCCATGTCGGCACAGCAGTCATGTCCTCAGACACCTGCACAGGCACAAGCAAATGGGCTGGAGAAGGGCCGATATGCCCTTTTGGCAGTAGAAATGGTGCACAATAAATAAGGGTGACCATGAAGCTATGGCCTTAGGGACATGATAGCTATACTTTTTGAGGAGGAGGGTATTCTGGCTAAATGCTTTCCTCCCGAGCACTGTCAGCTCACATACAAGTCCATCCTATGAGCTGATCGTGGGCCTTGTGCTTACTCAGCCTTCCCTGAAAAAAAAATAAAGGAGAATCAGCACAATGTTAAGAAATGATTTCTCAGCATTAGGATGGGTGAGCACTGGAAGGATCACCAGTTCTTGGCTCTAGGAACAGGTTAGACAGATATTCATCAAGGCAGGTTGATCCCAGCAAGGAAATGGCCCAGATGATGTTTTTTGGTCCCTTCCAGCACCAGTGACTATGATCTGCTGAAGTTTAACGGTAGTGACAGTCACTACAGGCTTTGGCTTGCTGCTGTGCTGAGCTTTAATCAATCGGTCTTTACTGGAAGCCTCTAATGCCATCGTAGATCTTCATAACTTCTTAGCAGCAGGCATCCAGCAGCGAGGGACCTGCTCTTGGCAGCGTGTCAGGGCTTGACGTGCAGTGGGAGCACCAGATGCTGTAGGTCAGGTGGCTGCTACGGAGCGTAGCATGAGCAGAGGTGTTGTGTCAGAGCTGGGCACAGCTCAGCCCACGACATCGATGTTAACAGATGGGAGTACGTGGCCAACGAGGCCCAAATTGCCTAGTCAGGTTTGTCTTTATAGATTAAATCGATACGTGGATGCCGTGTAGTGCTGTGCAGGAAGGACCAACTCCCTTTGCTCTTCCCTTCCCCTGGAAAGCCGACCCTCAGCCCATCATCCCTGGGAAGAGCAGGGAAGTTTTCCACATGCAGCCCTGGAGAAGCAGTGGTATCCTGCAGCCTTTCATCCAGTCTTCCCGCTCCAGAAGGAGATGTCTGTAGCTGGCTGGGGATGCCGGGATGCCCTCTTGCCTCCTGCCGCTGCCCCTGCTCTCTGCTCTGGCACTGCCCAGCCCTTCCTGGGTGTCCCTTCCCCGGGTGCCTGCAGGCGTGTGACTGCATCAGGCTCCCGCACTCCCTTCGGCTGGGCACTCACAGCCCGAGCTGCAACACCACTCAGCTTTCATAATCAAATAATCCCCTTGTTTATGCCTCGCTGACTGACAGCACTGCCCCGGCATATCATTATCAGGAATGTGCATTCCAAAAAAACTGCAAAATTGCTCTGAATCCAGAGCTGTCCTGTGGCACCAAAGGGAGAGGAAATAATCTGTGATCTTGAGACTTTCAGACCACTGAAGTAAACCCTCTTCCCCTCCCTTTGTTTGATTTAGCACTTTGCAGACTCCCAGGAGGGGATTCTTGGTTTCTTACGGGTTTATTTTGTTTTGTCTTAATGTGTTGTGCTTTTTTTTTTTTCCTCGCTCTTCTAGTGTCAGTCTTTTTGGGCCGTTTGCCTCCTGAAGACTTGGGAAAACAGGAAAGAGAGGGCTGGGTTCATCAGTCGGGAACAGCAAGGTGCTGGGGGTCTGACCAGGGTGGGTGGAGGCCGGCACATGCACTGGAGCCTGCCAGGAGCACGTGGTGGTGACCATCTAGCGTGGGCAGACAGTGTCCCTGGGGCACCCAAGTTGCACTAGAGAGTGGGGCAGACCTGAGGTCCCTCCAGCCCTGTTGACCTGGTGCTGTGATGTAGTAGATATACCCAGAACTTTTGGGCAAAACAGAGCTTGAACATGAGCCGGCCGTGTGCGCTGGCAGCCCAGAAAGCCAACCGTATCCTGGGCTGTATCCAGAGCAGTGTGGCCAGCAGGTCGAGGGAGGGGATTCTGCCCCTGTACTCTGCTCTGGTGAGACCCCACCTGGAGTGCTGCGTCCAGCTGTGGAGCCCTCAACATCAGAAGGATATTGACCCCTTGGAGCGAGTCCAGAGGAGGCCACGGAGATGATCAGAGGGCTGGAGCACCTCTGCTATGATGAAAGGCTGCAAGAATTGGGCTTGTTCAGCCTGGAGAAGAGGAGGCTCCGAGGAGACCTCATTGCAGCTTTCCAGTATCTGAGGGGGGCCTACAAGGGTGCTGGGAGAGGACTTTTTACAAGAGCCTGTAGTGACAGGACAAGGGGTAATGGGTACAAATTGAAATCAGGGAGGTTTAGATTAGATGTCAGGAAGAAATTCTTCACAGAGAGGGTGGGGAGGCACTGGAACAGGTTGCCCAGAGATGTTGTGGATGCCCCATCCCTGGATGTCTTCAAGGCCAGGCTGGATGAGGCTTGGAGCAACCTGGTCTAGTGGAAGGTGTCCCTGCCCATGGCAGGGGGGTTGGAACCAGATGGGCTTTAAGGTCCCTTCCAACCCAAACCATTCTGTGATTCTAAGATTCTATGATTCTATAAGCTTCTCTCCACTAGGAACCGGAAAGACAATGTTTTAGGCAATGGGTCTCATCCATTCTTGTCACAAGACAGAGCCGGTAGCAGACCCCAGGAGACCTGGCTCCTGTTCTCTTTGCATTGCCCACCCTGCTCTGTCCCTGTTTCTGCTTGTCCCCTCCAGGAAGGCACACCTGATCCTCAGGAGGCTGGAGAAGGTCAGCGGTCACTGCTCCACCCTGCTACGCAGTGCCTACATCCAGAGCCGCACCGAGACCATGCCCTACTTGTTCTGCCGCAGCGAAGAAGTCCGGCCGCCTGGCATGGTCTGGTACAGCATCCTAAAGGACACCAAAGTAACGTGCGAGGAGAAGATGGTCTCCATGCTGCGCAACACCTACGGGGAGTCCAAGGGGCGGTGAGGGCAGGTGCGGGCCTGGAGCTGTGGGAGGCAAAGGGACTCCGAGGAGTCGAGGACTCGTGATGTGCTGAGTGGCTGATGGGGTTCGGGGTCGGGTGATGTTCAGAGGGGGTGGAAGGGGACAGCGAGGCCAAACAGGACTTTCTCACGCAGACGGCAGAGAAACAAGAAATCAGCAAGTTGGACTTTAATTTCTTTTTTTTTTTTTTTTTAATTTTTCAAGAGGAAAAACAAAGAATTACCTAATTTGACTCAGCATAAAAGCCTCTCCTTTTTAATCTTTTCTTACTGAATTTCCTGGACTACACACTCCAAAACCCTGGGAGGAGGAGATACCCACTCGAGTCAGGGTCAGGCAGAGGGGAGCTGCTGGGCACAGGGTGACCCCCTCCCTGCCTGCCCTGCCTGCCCTGCCTGCCCTGCCACTGGGCAGGAGCCGTGGTGCAAGGGGCCCCGGTGCCGTGGTGGCCAAGGACACCAGGAGGGGATGGCGCGGGCGGCTGGCGAAGGTCCCGGAGGGGGATGCCAGGTGGGTGCCGGGACACTGCAGGCAAGCTGGGCTTTTGTATCACTCGGAGTCGACGGAGCGGCTCTGTGTGCGGCCTTCATTCGCAAGGCTCCCAGCAGCTTGTTCTGTGCATTAAAGGTTCATATTAAGTCCATTTTCACTGCCTCCTTGGTGTTCCTTCCTGACACACGTGGGTGTTCGTAGGGTTTCAGGCCTGGAGAGGGCATTGCCAAGGGCTGCTGAGATGGGGGGCAGGATCTGGGAATCAGCACTGGGTGAGAGGAGGGGAAAGTGCAGCCTCTTTGTGTAGGGTCCTCTCTCTGCCCAACACCCCGCTCGGCCACCGGCCCCACTGGGAGCTGGAGGCGTGTGGGAAAGCCCAAGAAGGAAGCCAGGGGCTAGAAAGACATGGAGAATCTGGTTTCTTTTACTGTCAGATGTGGGTTAGGCTGGCCCGGGTTCCCTGTGGGTAATGGATTTCTCAGCCTGGTAGCCAAACCAAAAAGTGCAGGAGGGTGAGGGGGGGTGGTGGTGGGGAACAAAAATCAGATCAGCTCAAAGTTATTGCTTTTTCTTTTTAAAGCAAAACAACGAACCTGGAGGGGGAAAAGGGGACAGTGTGGGTTGAATGAATCAGTTTAGTCAGCCCAAAGCAAATAGTTTTGTTTAGTTTTTCAGGTTGTTTAACCCTTCAATGTAAAAGCAAACAAGCATGAGGTGAGTTTCAAAATGAAAATGTTTTGAAACCAAACAAAGGTGTAGGATTTGATGTGGAGAAAGTTCAGCCAGAGACCTTTTTCTTCTTGAGCGAAACCTATTTGCCTGATTTGCACCCACTCAAATACCTCTGATCATTTCTCCCAAACTGCTCTCTGCCCCCCTGCTCTCTTTGGTTATGTCTCTTTATTTGTCTTGGGCCATGTTGATGTTGCACGTTGGGAAGGCCTCCAGTGCCTGCTCAAAGTCCCACTGGAGTTCACAGAAAACTTTGCCTTGATGGAGCAGCCTGTGGAAGTGCCAAAGCCTTGTAGGTTGCCTGAGGTCTTCATGCTAAATCCCTTTTTCTGACTGAGAGGGAGGGGATAGTGACACTGACGGATCTGGGCTATGGCCAGTGTGTCACTGAGGCTTGTGCAGCACCGAGCACGAGGGCCATGGAGGGAACTCAGTGCCATGTGTGTTAAAACCTTTCTCAGCCCCCAGCACTGCTCTCACCATCCCTTTGCCCTTTGGAGGTGACTGGTGGCCATGAATGTTGTGGGGATGAAGGAGATAACCTTATCATGCTGCAGATGAATGTTGACTTTGCATTTGCTTGGCCAGAGCTGCCAAGCACCGATGTGACACTCAGCACCCATCCAGCACCCCATGCACCAGCCAGGTCCAAAGCAGCTCTGTGAGCCTCAGAGAGACCGGAGCTCACAGACCTTGCCCCTCCCGAAACAGGAGACACTGGTGTGCAAGGAGGTGAGTCGATATCTGTTCAGCTTTGCTGTTGTGTAAAACAAAACACAGCAAAACCCTTGAAGTGCGATGGGCAGGGTCCCAGTGCCCAGTCTGGTGTTGGTGGCACCATGGCGTTACACCGAGCCCTTGTTTCATGTGCTGCCATCCCAGGGTGTATGCACTGCGGGGGGAGGAACCCCCAAACCTCTCTTGGGAGCCACTGATGCAGAGTGACCGGGACCAATCCTTCCTTCTGGCAGGCACAGAGTGGGTGCTGGCTCCATCTCCACACAGGACGGGTCCCCTGGATGCTCCGTGGGGTACGGCACACGCTGGGACTGCCAGGGCCATCAGCTACCGCACAGATCCAGGCTGGTCCCAGCCCGACGGCGTGCTGCTGCTCACGCTGGGTGCACCTCCAGGGACTTTGAAGCCCTCTTGTTTTCTCAAGGCCCTGGCCCACAGCCAAGCCTTTCCCTGTGTTTTTCAAACATGGTGTTTTTGTTTGCTTTCGCTCGGAGATGATTCATTTCTCTTGAAAGCTCCGCGCAGCGAGTGCTGCGATGGGGAGCAGCTCTGCGGTTTCGCTGCAGGCGAGAGCCGGTGCTGACCGACCTGACGGACAAATTGCTGGTGTTGTCTAACGCTGCTGACCGGCCTGGAGGCAATCGTAGGTGTGATGGAGCTAATGCTGCTCATGGGATTCCTGACCATCAGGAGCGTGGTGCTAGGCATTAGGAGTAGGAGATGCCAGTCAAAATACGGGGCTGCTGGCTGGATGCCTGTCAGCACGTTCTTCTCCACTCTGATACATGCAGTTTCCCCACAGTGGTATTTTTTGCACCAGGGATACCCATCCCAGCAGCCTCCTCTGGCAGAGCTTGGGGGCAGGAACAAAGCCCACAGCGCAGGGTTGTTTTGCTGCAGACACTGATGGGAAGGAAACCTTCGACTCCAGTAGCTCTAACTTCTGCTGGGGACAGACTACGAGCAGCGCAGGGCCAGGCTGGCTGTCCCCTGGCTCTGCGCTGCAGCTCGGTCCGCTGTGGAGGCCAAGGGCTTACTTCTTGCTGCTTACCTTGGACGGCTGCTGGAGCGCTTCGCTTTGCATCCTTGGTGAGGCTGGCTGTGCGTACGGGTACGTACAGAGAGCGAGTTGTGTGTGAGCCTGTGTTACTATGTACACAGCAGGTGGAAGAGTCTAGACTCGCGGGCAGGAAGGCTGTGGAGTTTGACGGCTATTAACCTGTCGAGCAGCACACCTAGCTCCCAGATCAAAGCCAGAAGAGCCTCTGGCTGGTGATGCTACCCGGCACAGCGTACCCAAGCCAAGCAAAACTGAGGAATTCATCGAGGTTACACATCCTTCAGCACGCAGCTGAAAGGAAGAGTTTGTATTTTCTCCCAGCAAACTTTGGAGAATGTAACCCTCCAGCTTTCAAGACAAACAGTTGTAGTCACAGCCCAGCAATGCTGGCAGATGGACCCCAGCCCCGTAGTGTGTGTGTGCACTCACACATCCCTCCATTCCTCTGGCTCCCTTAGGGAAAAGGGATCCTTGATCCACAGACAAGGTGCTGCTGCCCCAGGAGTTGGCTCCTCTTGCCAACCTGTACCCCAGCCTTGCTGTGCCACCGGCTGGGCTTTGGCAGACCAGGAGCCAACACTATCCTGGGTGGGAAGAGCAACAAGGGATGGATGCAACATGATGAGTGGAGAGAGGGGCAAAAAGATGCCATCATCCAGGTTTAATGACAAACTACCCACGTCCATTTGCAAAGCTGAAATTACTTGCCTGATGGCATGAAGCAGGGAAGGGTAACCTGGCATCAGTGGCTCCTGGATGGTGTCACCAGTTTTAGGATGAGTTCAGGTCTCTGTGTGCCTTTGCAGCGGGTGCACATATTGCTAACCGCATGGGTTTCAGCGGTCGTGGGTGCATTCATGGTGTCCACTGCTCCCTGCACAGCCTGGCCCTGCCCCCCACCTGTGCACACCCCCAGCACCCCATAAATTCCAGGTCAGCACCAGGAGGTGGTTTCTCTGCAGAGGCCGCTCACACTTCACACACGTGTGTTCACACTCCTGCTCTTAACAGACGTACTTGCTGCCACATTCAGCATCCCTTGAGCGTCCCAGCAGGCACACACCCTTCTGAAGGGCACCCCAGATCTCCTCCTTGTTTGGCAGCTCAGGGCTGGTGACAGCCACAGGTCCCCTCCCAGGGCTGTGTGGGGCTGTCCCCTCCCGAGGAGCAGAGCGGCCGTGAACAATCCCCATTGTCCCCACGGCCATTGTTCCTCGTCACCCCAGTCCCAGTCCGGGCTGCAGCTGGCTGGGCGCACAGAGGGGCTGATTGTGCGGGTTGCTGTGCCGCTGGTGACACATCACTTTGGGACAGCTTCTTCCCACGGCAAAGGCCTCCGGAGTCAAGTGCTGCGTTTGCTCCTTCGTTTATTTGTTTGGTTTCTGCTTTTCCTCATTTTTTTCTTTAATTTCTGGGTGGTTGGATGAGGCAGGCCCTGCTGAAGCTGGGGGAGTAGTCAAGGGAGTGCCAGAGGCTGTTCGACGTGGGCAGCCCAGGTCCTCTCATCATGGGGAGGACGAGACTTGCAGTAACAGTAATGCTCAGCTGTGACAATGCCCTGTGATGTGACAGATGCCTCGGTGGCCTGCCAACTCACACCTTGTCGCGCTGGGAGGATGCAAACTGCGTGTTGTACCCTGCTGAGCCAGAGGCAGGATTAGCTCTCCAGAACCTGAGCATCACTGATGTGAATCAATTTGTGCACTGCAAGATGCAAAGGAAAAGGTTTCTGGTTTTTTTCTAAGCATACTTGGCCTGTCTGCCTCCCACAACGTTGGTGGCCGTGACATTAAGACAGGAGAGACCATGGCTCATAGTCTCATAGACATTTCTCAGGCAGCTCTGGTCCTGCAAGTGCTGGGCCGGGCCTGGCAGGCAAGGCTGGGCCCAAAGGGCTCTCAGCAGCATCCAGGACCTGCAAAGCCTTTGAGGAAAGCTTGGAGTCAGCATGGTGTGCTTCAGCTTGGCATTTCATGGGGTTGCTGCAGGGGTCGAGAGGCTTTAAATGCTTGGGTGGAAAGTTTGAGCAGTGCAGTATTACTAAAGCATGCCATATGAAGGATTCCCTTTCCTTTCCTGCTCCTGCCCATCTCTCCAAGCTGCTGTGGTGTGGAGCCTTACGGAAACACAGCAGCATCAGGGCTTGGGAAAGACCCTGTTATTAGAGTGACCTTTTGAAAAGAACCTGATTATTTTGAGCACATCTGTGCTACAAGGTGAGTACCCAGAGACAGAGCTGGGCTTTAACGTTCAGCCAGAACCATGCCCATATTTCAATCAAAAATACCAACGAGCCTGAAGTGTAAGTCTGTTCATCCCTGTAGGCTGGACAGTGATAAAGGGGAGCAGCAGTGAGCTTAGATATGGGACTCATGCTTCTTAAAAAAAGTATATGAGTGGAGATGCGTGTTATACACAGGTAAATTGGCAGGTAAAGTTTTAAAAGCAGGGCAGGGGGTGTCTAGAAGTGACCATGTCGTTGTTTGGACTAGTTCTTCATTCACCATAACTAAAGTGATCAAAAAGTTGTGAGTAACTTTTAATCCATCTGCAAAAAAAATATGAATTTTCTGAAAGCTATTTTTAACCACTAATGATCCTCCCCAGGCCCAAGATAAGTCAGCCAAAAGATTTTCAAGACCTTTAAAACTATTTTGACACAGTATTTCCTCACTTGTACCTAAAAAATATTTAAGCCCCTGGCCCTTTGGCTGCATTTTATCAGAGGACTTAAGCCAGTTGTTGACTTGAATGACGTAGGCAGCAGTTATTCTGGTTCAGGGCAGAGGGAAAATTTGGGGCCATCGTGGTGTTGTGGTAGTTAAGGAACAGCAAAAAGGGGAATCCTAGCCTGGGAACTACTCATTTTAATTCACCTCCCAGGTGCATGCCTTAAAAACTGAGGAAGTGGGATGACCAAGTCCAAGAAAAATAGTGCTGGACTCCACAGTGTTGGCTGGGTTTGGGTGGGTGTTAATTAAGCGAGCGCATGGGCACCCATCAGCCAGGGTGCACAGCTGAACGTTCATTCCATCTGCAGATGCCCTTGCTTACATGGAAAGTTTTCTTTTATACTTGTGAGTAGCTTCCTGTATATTCCAGTCTTTCTAAGGAAGCTTTTTTTAAGCCTCTGTGTCTTTTTGTCCGAATTACTCAAAGTTGCTAAAACAGCTTCATTTCCCCATTACCACAATTACCAATGCCATACTTGGAGAAGTTGTGGCTTTCAGCAGGGAGAGGACTTTGCCGTATGAATTCAGAGCAATTTCCCTGCCTTTCATATATAATTAATGCAGTCAGCTCCTTCTGATTTAATGCAGCCAACAGGAACTGCATCTGGTGGCACAAGCGCCTCGCGGTCAGCGCAGCACGTTAGCCAGGCTGGGTGACTTTGGGTGTGTCACGGGACTCCTTGGGCTGGTCACCACACAGCAAGGTGACTGTCATTACCGCTGAGCTATTAAAGCTGCCTTCCTTGCTCGGTCTCCGCCAGATTTAACATCTCCTGGTGCCCATGAGCCCTGTTATCATCTCGCAGGAGAGTGGCTTCAGACCTTGCTCAATGCATGTATTGATTTTTTTCCCCTCCCTCTCTTCAGTGATTGATTTCCAGACAGACACGTAAACTGGACATAGAAACTGTTGTTTTGACTGTGCGTGTCAATTGATCAGGCTGGTGCGGTTGTGCACGTGCGAGAGGAACAGAGCTGAGCATTGCTCGGCCGGCACAGCCCAGCCCAGCAGGAGCGAGCTGCCCGCTGGGCGCCGGCTTTGTGGGATGCTCCTGCCTTAAAGTCCTTATTAATGCTTAATAGATAGTTCAGCACGTAGCCCATTGATTTGTGTATTGCTATAGACACAAACTATTTAATACATTGTTTATGGGCCTTTTTATCTACAGTATGTTCTACTGATAGGGCTGCCTGTGACGCACTTGTACGCTATTAATAATGCATTGACCATAGGCAAAGATGGTATGGAAAGCATGGTGTGCTCTTTCTCTCTCTCCTTGAAGTGGATTTTAACAGTTAAAATTTAAATAATCTTTTTACTGACTCACTTATGCCAGTGTAAAAAAAATCCTAATTTATTCTCTTCCTTCAGTCTATTGCCCCCAAACATCCCATGGTTTTTGTGGTGTGAATTAATTTACTGTTCAATCTACAGGGCATTTACTCACTATAGTATCACTGGCACATGTTTAAAGGGGGCCAAGGTGGTGCCAGCCAGTACTGGAATTACGTCAGGATGGCAAATGGAGTTCTCTGGCATTATAGCCCAACACTAAAGCAGACCCAAAGGGAAATGTGTAACAGGGAAAGCATAGCTGGTTTTTAACACTCCTGCCCCCTGATTGTCCTCTACCCAAGCTCCCAGCCTCTGTGTCTTATCAGGGCTTTCATGGGGAGTTAAATCATTAATGAGTTTGGGAGTTAACTGAGTTAAAAAAGACTCTCTGTAGGATCAGGGGTCAATAACTGTCAGAGCTAAATGGGACCGATCCCGATGGCATGTGCATCCTCGACGTTTGGAGATGTCGATGCTGAATCAATTCACATTTGGAAGCTGAATCAATATAGATTCTCGGTACAAGAGCATAATGCTCCGGTCCTTGCCTGTCACAGCAGGGGCTGAGCAGGTGCCAGGCTGGGTCCTGCACTGAAGCCCTGGCTGGGGGGTCCTGCTGGAGCAGCAACTGGGGTAGCGTCGGCAAAGCGGGGCAGGACCAGCGTGGCTGTGACCAAGGGGAGGCAAAATCCTTAGAAGGAGGAAAATCTGCAGGGTTGGTGGGTCAGATCAGGGCCAAAGGACTTTGCCGTTAATGACCTTCAACTGCATTGCCCAGTGACGCTGCCTTTGGCTGAGCCGTGGGCTGCTGCAGGCTTCGCTGGAGCCGCAGCTCCTCCAGCCTCTCTGCAAACACCTGCCGTGGCAACAAAAAGCCACGTTTCTGGTAATCAAGGACCAAAAGTGTCATTTTGTCTGGTGGACGAAAACCTGAACATGAGCCGGCCGTGTGCGCTGGCAGCCCAGAAGGCCGACCGTATCCTGGGCTGTATCCAGAGCAGTGTGGCCAGCAGGTCGAGGGAGGGGATTCTGCCCCTGTACTCTGCTCTGCTGAGACCCCACCTGGAGTGCTGCGTCCAGCTGTGGAGCCCTCAACAGCAGAAGGATATTGACCACTTGGAGCGAGTCCAGAGGAGGCCACGAAGATGCTCAGAGGGCTGGAGCCCCTCTGCTATGATGAAAGGCTGCAAGAATTGGGCTTGTTGAGCCTGGAGAAGAGGAGGCTCCGAGGAGACCTCATTGCAGCCTTCCAGTGCCTGAAGGGGGCCTACAAGGGCACTGGGAGAGGACTTTTTACAAGGGCCTGTAGTGACAGGACAAGGGGTAACGGGTACAAATTGCAAGTGGGGAGGTTTAGATTAGATATCAGGAAGAAATTCTTCACAGAGAGGGTGGGGAGGCACTGGGTCAGGTTGCCCAGAGAAGCTGTGGATGCCCCATCCCTGGCTGTCTTCAAGGCCAGGCTGGATGTGGCTTTGAGCAACCTGGTCTAGTGGAAGGTGTCCCTGCCCATGGCAGGGGGGTTGGAACTAGATGATCTTTAAGGTCCCTTCCAACCCAAACCATTCTGTGATTCTATGAATCTATAATCCCATTCGGGTTATTTAACACATTAGTAAGAACCAACAGCCCTGTGGTTTGAGTCCACCCCTTTCCTTTCAGACCTGTGCAGACCAAAACGAAGTTCAAGGGTTGCAGAGCCTCATTCTGGAGGAGAAAGACATGCACCTTCATTGCAGGTGCCCCAGGGTCAGCTCAGCATGGAGCTGGACCAGGACAGGCTGCAACACAGCGTGTGTGTGTGTGTGGGTACACTGGGTGGTGGGCTTCACCATCACCAGACCTGCCCCAGCTCTCTGTGCATACAAGTCCTTGGTCTGGCCGGAGAGGACTGCAAGCCCAGCTCTCTCTGGACCACTGCAGACTGCTTTATTGTTAACTCTATGTTTTCTTGTGTGCAATGGCTTCGTGCATCAACACATTCAGCTCCGAGGCTGCACAGAGCTTTCAGCTTTCCTTCCCGCTTAGGTAATACCCCTGAGTGAAGCCAAATTCCCGTTGGGACTCATTTTCTGGATGATCATGTTCCGCATCTGATGGAGAGGGTGAGCAGAGACCATGGACAGCTTTAAAAACAAAAATTCTTATTAGAATTAGAAGCATCCAACCTTCAAACTCACAAGCAACTCTCACACCAAAACCTACACTGGGGACCCATCTGCCCCGAGTGCAGCAGGACCTGAACTGTCTTGGCAGAACCAAACCCACTGGAGGCGAAATGGGCCCTTGGGCTGACACATGGCTCCGGCTGGTGCTGCTCCCTCCACCCGCTGCAGTCCTCTCCCATCGGAGCTCTGGCAAAATCCTGCAGTTTTCAACCCCCCCTGCCTGAAATCAAAGTGCTGGAGCTCAGCAGGTACATGGAGAGGTGGCCGCTGCAGCTGTGCAGCCAGATGTGGTACCCAGCAACCGCACTCACATGCCCCTCCCCGGGAACCTGGCGATGCTTGGGGCCGGCTCGACCAAAAGCAAAGGAGACGTGGCAAGAGCAAGCGGTCCAGTTCAGAACTCTTTAATACAAGCTTATATTGTTTGTGTTTCTGATTCTCTGTTCTCCCAACATCTGGGGACATTAACCCTCATATGTGTGTGAGCATGTGTATGAAGATATATACAAAATCACACAGTTAAATATTTAAGCATACAAGGTATTATATATTTATATAATATAGAACTTTAGGGTATAGGAATCAACAATGGCAAAATATTTCTGATGAATCTGACATAACTTTTTTTGAGTGAAACATGACCTGTTTTTGAAAGACCAGAGGAAGTTGTTGTTTATTAAAAGAAAGAGAAAAACCTGTATAAAGAAATTCTGTGAAAATGATTTTAAAAAACCTCATGAACCAAAAAAAGGACAACTGTTAAAAACTGTATTGAAAAAAAATAAATTAGATGAACAATTGTGTAAATATAAATTAAAAAAGATGACAATCTTAATAAATAAGCTTTACTATTTACATCTTTATATATTGCTTGGAGACTTAAATTAGATCCGTTAAAAACAAACGAACGCAAAATAAAACCCAAAATCGGAGCAGCAAACGTACAGGCGTGAGGTACAGAATTAAGGGTTGAACTGTATTTTGCTTGTTTCTTTTTTTTTTT
>NW_010239189.1:0-7332 GCF_000690775.1 Eurypyga helias
CCCAGCAGCCACCCAGGAGGGGGCCGGGTCAGGCCCAGGCACAGGAGCTGCGCAAAAAAGGGTTTTTCTGAACATACTATTTTTAGCTTCCGCGTTACGGCATGTCAGAAGCAAATACACCCCAAGGGTTGATCCGCTGGCTGCTGCCTCCATTCGCACGCCTTCCCAAAAATCCTCTTTCTGTTACTTTAGCTGCACCAATACCAGATTTTGAGGAAAAAGTGAAAAAGTTGAACCACGCCTGACCACAAACACCTCCAAACCCAGCCCCAGGGACCTTTTACCCCCCCTCCCGCCCTTTGCCATCACACACCAGACGCTCCGTCTTCCCTAAGGTTGTAACAGAGGGTGGGTGGATCAATCACATTTTTGGAATGAAAATTAATTGCAAATATTTGCAATTTCACTGAGCAGAACCCCCCCCGGCCCCTGTTTTCTCCCCCAGCTCTGGTGGCCACACTACAAACTGCCTGGCCAGCACCCACGGGTCATGCAGGGGGCACGTGGCCCGGCACGTATCCATGTCCCCAAACTCTCTTTTTTCCCCCCAAACTAGCCAATATGCACATGTTTATATAAACACGTACACACGTGTAAATAAAAGCTTTGGCTCGGGGAAGAGCCTCCTGAGCTTGGAAGAAACGGGACTGCTGACTCAAAACCAAAAAGCATCAAGACAGAGCGACAAGTTGAAGCAAAACCCGATCATTTTTGGCAAGGCTGCTGGCTCCCCGGGGAAAGGCTCCACCTGGCACAGGGGACGCTCCGGAGGGGGGGACACACACCGGGGCTGCAGGGATGGTGACGATCCCCAAACCCGGCACGCTGAGCTAAGCCAGGTGAGGGATGGGTCACGCTTGCCTGGGGACAAAGGATGTGGGAAGTAATAAAATAGCAACTCCCAAAGTCTCCCACCTTCCCCCAAACAGCACCAGGGTCTCTAATAAATAAGTAAAAAGTAGTATTGTTTGTAATAGGGAACACCCAGTTCCGCCGCCGCCCCAGGGCCGAGGTGCCCCGCAGCTCTCCAGAACGCACCCACTCTCGCCCCCTGCCCAGAAAAACTGCGAGCAGAACTTGGGAGATCTCCTTTTCCACCCCGCTGCTTTGACACGAGGGGGTCCTTACCCGAGAGAAAGACTGAAACACGACCTGCCAACACGCCTGAGGGTCTCAGTCGGCGCACCCTGGCATGAGCAGGGACCAGCTGGGAGCATGGGAAAAGCAGAAGTACTTTAGCAAGGGGTTAAACGCAGAGGAAAACCACCAAGAGCAAGCGGGCTGCTGAATTTACGGGGAGAAAAAAAAGAATAAATACCCATTCTGGAATGGTATAGGGTTTATTTGATGTAAAAGAGAGGGGTGGCATGGTGGGCCAGCTTTATTTAAGGGCAAACAAGAAAAAAAAGAGGCCAGGCACAAACAGCATCTCTGCAGGTGATTTTTTTTTTCGGGAGGGGGCGGGCAGGGAGCTCTAACAAAATAAAAATGCAGATGACTGTGGGGACAGATTGACAGGACCGTATTCAGGCAGCACACGGGGTTGTTTACCCTCCCCACGTACCTGCCTGCGGGCTGCCGGGCACGGCCAGGCTCCCGCAGCGACACCCAGGCTAAGGGCATCGCTGGTTTTAGTGAGATGGGTTATAAATGGTAGATGCAAGCACAATAAAACCAAAAAAATCAGCGCGGATCTACATCATTTTTCTTGCAATTGTCACTAGAAAAATACTCTAATTATAAAAACACTTTCCCTGGAAGCACAGAATAAGCAGTACAGTTTTCCCAGTCTCGCGTGTCGATTTTCAAAGTGTTTCTTAAAAGAAATAGACAATTTCTCAATAGGTATCAATAGCGTGGATGGAATGTCACCCAGCGGTGACAAACGTCAGGCAGCAAACGACCAGATCGATTCTGTAGGCACCTTCACAGAAATGCACCCTTAGGGCTGATGCCAACCGCCGGCTACCGGGAAAGCCGTTCGCTGAAGTCGGTGTTACCTGCCGCCCCTTCAACCTTCTCTGTTAATACGCAGTGTTTGTAGAAATATACTGTTAAAGTTTATATATATATACACAGGCACACAGAGAAAGGCTTTTTTTATTATGTATATGTATAAAATCACTTCATTGATGGAATGGCCCTCCAATTACATCGGCATAATCACGATCTGGATAAAATTTGGCATTTTTCCCCCTTTACAAATGAATTTAAAAACAAAGAAAAAGAGCCAAATGGTGACTCCCTGCACATGATCCAACTGGGATTTGGAGTGACAGAGCCATGCCTCCAGCTCAGCGCACAGCCCGGGGGGGGCACTACGAGCTCGCGGCCTTCGCTTTGTTTGACGGGCTTTTATTTTAACACCGAGATTTTTAACTGGAGGAGGTAATTCAGAGAAGCAGGATCAAAGCTGAAAATCCTGCTGGTTTTGCAACTCCTCCTAAAAATGCAGGAAGATAAATCTGCAGGTCCCTGATTCTTGAGACTTTAGGTTTTACACTGAAAACCCTCCGTCGAGCGAAGGCGCTGTGAGGAGGGCTGCAGGCACGGCTCCCGGGAGCTCCCAGCAGTGGCTACAATCATTCTGCAAGGTAGCTTTTGCTCGATAATGCACTTGTAAACCTGTCTGTGCACAAACACACGCTGCCAAGGCAGGTACAGCCCCCCTCCCCGCGCACGGAACTCAAACCGAAACGTTCAGTCGGGCTCCTACACCTTTGCTCCGTCAGCAAAGCTCAGGCAACTTTGGTCTCGTTCAACCTGAAAAGCGAGACGGGGACCCGCTCCTGCGGAGAAGGAGACCCCCGGCCCGCCCTGCCCGTCCCACCGGGGGGACGCCGGCTCCAAAGACCCCATTCCCTTGGACAAGAGAGAAGTTAATTCAGTTTGAAACCTCGCTTCCTAATAAAGATAGGGAACAGAAGAAACGCTTTAAGAAAAGCTTAAGGGATTGTTTCTACGCTTGGTAAAAGGCTGCTCTTACACGGTTAATAGCTGGTACCTTACAGAGGATTTGCCTCTACGCCCGCCGGCGCCTGGGGGGGCTGCGGGGGAGCTGCCGCTCTCCTATAACAAAATGCAGGTCTTCTTGTCCTTGAAGGGGTTCTCGGAAGCGGGTATGCCCATTAGCAACGGATCTTTCTTGGCGTGTTCTTCACAGTAGAGCATTAGGTCTGCCGATGCTTTTGACACCTGCAGCAGACAGGGGAAAAAGAAACAACCCCAAACCACATAAAATGGCATTTCTCCGTCACCGGTAACATGATCGGACGCGCTGAGAGCTGCCGACGGGTGCAAAGTCCCTGCGCGGGACGGGAGAGGTGCTCGGAGATCAACGCCCTCCCCGGGGCCCCGTCTCCGACGGACGTGCTGCCACGGCCTCGCTCTGGCTTTATCTGCAGGGGGGAAAAGGGTGGACCCCGGCGCTCCCCAAGGCACTCGGGGTTAGTTTGTGGCACCGGGCAAAGCTCCGCTCGGCTCCTGCACGGCTTCTACAGAGACTAAAAATAAGCAGGAGGAGGTGCAAAATAGTAGGGTGGTACCCAGGAGCTTCTCATCTCTAAAGCTGGGGACAGTAAGCAGAGGTATCCGCAGACAACGAGCTGTTCCGGAGCGGGGTCCTGCCCCTGGCCCCATCACCTGAGGATGGGCACTGCTGCTCTGTAAAGTGGGATGTCTGTCCTGCCGGCCTTGGAAGCGGCTGGGCAGCGATTCCAGCAGCCCGACAAAACCCGAGCAGGCAGTATTACTGCTGTAGCCATTATCCCATCCCTGCTAGCTGGAAACAGCGTTGGTAAAGGAATCCAGTTCCCACTACCTTTTTTATTTTCCACAATGTCCCTACACCTTCCTTGCAGACGCAGCCAAAGGGCAGAACAAAAAGTCACTCAGTTAGCACAACATGCCCCAAAACGCAGACGCACACCTGCCTGCTGCGTCACACATTTGATCTGCGCTTCCCATTTTGCTTCGCTTCTCCTGCAAGTCCCTGAAACAGGCGGCTACCGCAGGGCACTGCCAGCATCGCCAGCAAGAATCGGATCTATTCAGATCGCCGGGCTGAAACGCAGATGGCACATTTGGAGACGGGGCAAATGCGGAACCGTGGGCACCCCCCCGCCCCCCCGCGGTCTTATCACCCTGCAGCAGGAAGGGGGGACAACCCAACAGACGAGGAGGGCTGAAGAAGGCTGTGCTCTCACCTTTATTCTCTCTATTGAGGCTTCTATCCTTAACTGCTGGACAGTCCTTCGGGCCTGAGCTATGTTGTTGGTCGTGCTTGCCGTCTTGCCAGACATTTTCAGCGAAGCGGTGTCGTTCTGTTTTGAAAGACAGCGGGTTATTTTGCCAGAAGGTGACACAAGCAATTCAAGCTCTTTTTACTCACAGAGGCAACTGTGGCACGCTGCGGAAAGTGGGTTTTTTTTATTATTAATATCATTATTTTGCATCACAGGAGCGGTCAGCTGAGAAGCAGCTCTGCACCGATGCTCTGCAACCAAGACACCCTGCAGAAAGAGCGCATGGGGCTCGTGTGCACTGTGGCTTCACTCCTTCCCTCGTTAACAGGTGTCGGGTCCCCGAAGGCTGGGGGCGAGGGATGACCCCCCCGCTCCCTCTCGCAGGTGTAGAGGCTTTGGTGGCCGGTTACTGCCCCTTCGCTGAGCCCGCTGCAGCCAGGACGGGCAGAGGCTGTGCTTCAGCCCAGCAGCAGCTTCAGGACACGTCAGAGGGAAAGGGAAAGAAGGCAAAGTCCAGAGGCGCGCTCGGAGCTGCTGTCCGCTGGCATGTGGCCCGGCTCCTGGAAAAAAAACGAGCAGCTCTGGGACTTTTCCTCTCCGGGTAAGAATGCAAAGTACCGATCCCAACGCATCTGGATGGTGTACAGTGAGAAGGGAGGATGCTCCTCGCCGGGCTCAACTGGCCGGTCTGGCAGCCATCCCAGCACAGCTTTTGCAGCTTGACCCCATCATCTGCAGCTGCCCACGGGATGCACGAGTGACGCAAGAGCAGCACACGCCGATGGCTTGCACGGAGCCCAGCCCGTGCCTGGATACCACATGGTTCCCCGGGAGAAGGACCGAGGAAGACGACATGCTCCCAACCCCAGCAAAGAGCAGGGAGCGAACCAGGGCCGCAGGTGTGTGACCGCAGCCAGAGCAGGACGACCGCCACCGGCCAGCGCTTCCTCCAGCCCAGCTCCGAGGGGAACTGCCGCATGACGGGGGGGGTCGTCGCTGGTGCTGGCATCACTGTCCCCGCGCAGCTTTACAGCTGGGGGTCCGCAACAGACCCAGACAAGGTTCCTTCACGTGGTCAGTCAGCGCTCTGCTGGCATTTACACCGCTCTGGATTTGGAGCTCTTACCCTCACGGTGGTCCCAGAAAACTGTACCTAACTCCTACAGCATGATCAAGCTCCTCCGGGTTTATCGGACCGCCGCGGGCTCTCCGTTTGACGTGTCACACTGAAGGCCACCCTGCCCCGTCTCCCTGCAGCACCCTTCCTGCTGCGAGCCCCCGGCATCCCTGTCCATCTCCCATCCCCTGCGGCTGCACCCATCACTGCTGGAAGGGAGCTGCCCCTGCACGGAGCAGCAGGAGCAGGGAAGGGCTGAGAACCGCGCAGCATCGCGTTCAAAGCAATATCCTTACGGGCATCACAGCAGCGAAGACCTTATTGCTAAATTTTTTAGCTACCCAGGAGTTCAAGAGCAGCTGGTTGAGGACAGTCCTGCCCGGTGACCATCCCCTCTGTGCCGATCCTTGCATGCAACCCCTAGCAGGACCCCGCACAAACCCTGCCATTTGCTTTCCACAGATCCACCAGAATAATTGGTTCCGTGGTGCTGTGCTTAAATCATTTATTGCATTGCAAGGACTTGGATCCAGCATAGCTACATGTGACCTTTCCAAGTGCTTGCATCCAGCATTTCCTTGTAGGCTTCAGGTTTCTGATGCCTCAGCCGGGGTAGCAGTGCTGTTTTTCCAGGCAGCGCTTGTGCCAGCCCAGCTAGCTGGGAGCAGCGTTATTTTGCACCGAGTCCCCGTTTTGGCACACGCCGTCATTTCTAGGCTGCTCGGAAGGGCCCCCATTCTCAACAGTTTCCTCTGCAGAGACCGGCCCCGGGCTTGAAGTTCACCCTGGGCACGTGTCAGGCCAACACAGCCCTCGCTGTGGCAGATGTGGGGTGCCCACAGATCACGGCCACACACCCCCAGCTCTCCTCTGGCATCCTCGGTGCTTTCTGTTAGGAGCAACCTGCTGACCGCAGCCCCCAGGACGCTCAGCTCCCTCCGCAGCCCCGCGATCTGCTGGCGAGATGAACCGCAAGCGCCGAGCCAACTGGTATTTCGTGCTTCACAGCTCCCGGTTGGCTTCTGCAGCGCACAAGTCCCGGCGGCGAATCCCCAGCAAGGCAACCCACCGTGTTCCCTGGCTACATCCGCAGGCGAAGCCCAGCTGGAGCAGGATCAGGCTGCACGCGGCGAGCAGCGTCGCAGAGCAGGGGAATGCCGGCAGCGCGGGGATGCTGCCAGCAGCAAGTACCTTCCTCATCCTCCAAGGGGCTTTGGGAGGAGGGCTTGCCAAGCGGCAGGCTCCTGCGCAGGCACAAGGATGTTCGTAACTGCTATTAGGTATCACTAAACCCTTATTTCCTGAAAGCGGTATGAAGGCCGGACCCATGAATCTCCCCAGTCTGCGCGAATCCGAGGGGCCACGTAACAGCTCCCCATCTAACTCACTGGCCCACTTTCCCAGTAACATTCGGCCTCCAGGAAACAAACATGAAACCCAGAACTAGTTTAAATGCTGCGTAGGCTCCAGATGACCAATTTCAGGGCAAATCACAGGTCTACTGTAATTTTAGAACCTGTAAAGTGTGCCAGTCCAGAGATGGCACTGCCCCGCAGCAGGAGAGGCACCGGCCACTTCAGGGACCTGCTGCATCCAAAGCCTCCACGGTCTGCTCCCCCAGATGCTCCCACACAGGGATTCTGTGGGCAGCAGAGCGGATGCCTGGGACACAGCCTGGGGCAGCCGGGCTGGCAGCAAGGGCTGCCGGCCGGCTCAGCCCAACCCTGCAGGACAGCCTGGAAACCGTGCTTGCTTCACCTCTGCAACAGCCGGGTCAGTCCTCGGGGTCTCTGTCTGCAGCAGTCATCCGTGTCCCAGCTCCCCACGAGCCCCTCGTCACCCCAAAATTCCCCCAAAGTTCCTGCTGTGCTCTAGAGAGATCACAGAGAGGTTCGGGTTGGAAGGGACCTTAAAGCCCACCCAGTCCCACCCCCTGCCATGGGCCGGCAGCACCTCCACCAAACCAGGCTG